>NC_043001.1:105242718-105272718 GCF_006345805.1 Octopus sinensis | reverse complement strand
TCATAATGGAAGGAAATGGTTGAATAATGAAGTATCTGCAGGCCTAGAGAACTACATTGCGTAGAAACAATTGTAGTGACTGAAATGGTTTTAATGAGCTGATATTTATCCATTGTATGCTATTGTTCATTTCATATATAATATATATATATATATATATATATATATATACAGATAGATATATATATATATATATATATATATATATATTTAAATATTTGTTGTGCAAGATTTTTTATGTGACCATTCCGAAATATAACAATATATATATATATATATATATATATATATATATATATATATACGAGGGGTGTATGGAAAGTCTTGAACCTCAAAACTTTTCATACACCCTTCGTACACACACACACACACACACACACCACACACACACACATATATATATATATATATATATATATATATATATATATATTTACATTCATACTTCGGTATTCGTTCAGTTTCCTACCCAATCCATTCAAAATGCTGTGGTCGACTCGGCGCTCTGATAGAACACATTTGTGCAAAGTGCCAGGCAGTGGGACAAAGCTCTGAACAATGTGGTTTGAAGTAAACTCCTTACCACACAACCACACCTTCGCCCACGGATAATATATTTCCATTTTTCATTCATTTTGTTTCTTCTGAACGAAGGCTCTTTCAACTCATCCATGAATCAACCATTTGCCAAAGCCGCCTCCCGTGTCCTCCCACCGTCTGTTTTCTCGTCATAACTACCGCATCTCATCGCAAGGATAAGCCATTTCGCAGACGTCTTCCTAGAAAGAACGTGATTACGCCAGAATTTGTCCTCTGCAATATAATATTATACCGACTAAAAACAATTATATCGATTACAACCAGTGTTTGAGTATATGTGGACGTCATACATACAACCACACCTCGAAACTAAACCACAATAAACTTTATATCTAAACAAAAAGGAGGAAAAGAAGTAAAATAAAACAATTTACTCAAAGACGATGGATTGTAGGAAATAATAAAGAAAAATATTTCGTTATTTGCAATACAACATCGTAATTTATGTATGTTAGTGAAATCGGAATGAACAAGAGCATAGCATTTTATTATGAATTATATCCAGTCAGGCTGACACAAGTGTCTATGTTTAAAATCATTTCAAATTTTGCAAAGTAATATAAAATCCAGCAGACCAGAATGTAATGCCACAGATGATATCAAACTACGAAGCTACATTATCGGAAGAAAAAAAAAACTTATTTATTATGATATTTCAATATCTATTGAGTTATTTAAGTTGGAGATATATGGATTTGTTAATCTTTACGAAGATCTATGCCTCCATGAAATTCTCGTTAGCCGAGCCGAAATATATTTAAGTACGCACATATGGATACGATTCTGTATCACGGAGTTGAATTAACATACGGACAGAGCCATCTTCATGGCATATTAATGTCTGTGTATGGAAGCCACACATTAAAATATTCGTGCACTGTCTCATAACAAACGTTTATTTTTTTCTTAAGACTGTTTGTGGAGATCTTTCCGAATCTATTCATGTGTATTGTTGGAGTGAAATATATGATGCGTACACCATACATACATCTATATATGCACGTGAATGAGATTATCCGTATATGTAGCGTATTCGCGAGTTTGAAAGAATGTGTATTAACATTCCAGTAAATGGTGACAAATATATTTGTCCTAACAGACATCTGTCGGAACTGATTTTCAAAGAATACGCAAAAAATATTTCTTTCGGTTGTCAGGTTGAATCTGAATCGCAATAAGTAACATGGAAATAGGATATCGGACGTCAGGTATATACACACTCAGCCACACACACAGACAAACGCACACATACACGCACACACACACACACATGTGCGCATTATGCACGCACATGTGCACGTAAACGTTTATGTATATAAATAAGAAATTAATGACAGAAGACGGAATATACGAGAATATATTATTAATCACAACAATTGTTTCGACACATCTAGCATCGATTCCTCAAGTCGGACAGTCAACATCTGGTTCAGGAGTATCCAATGGTGCAGACCTATCTCGTCGGGTGATAAATAAATAAATAAAAACACACCTTAAAATGACTGTTCCATAATTCGACTTTCCGTTGGATTAAGTCTTCGTTTCCCTTTTTGTTTTCTGCAATTTTATTTTCGGATATTCTATATATATGAAGAATTTTCCTCCGTCTGGTTTTCTCTCTACAAAACGGAAAGTTGAATTATGGAACGCTCGTTAGTGGCAGTATGCAGACGACAAATAGGAGAGGTGACAGACTGTCCCCTTGAATGATTCCTCTTTTGATATGTTCCTCTCCCAGCTTATCTCCCCATGCTGTGGATTCAGTTTGACATCACGTTGTCTTTGAGTTTTTATTAACTTCAGGATATTGTGGGAGACCTTAAGCAGTTTAAGGCGTTCAATATTTCACGAGTGTGGGACCATGTGATATGCTTTCCTGTATTCCACCCATGCCATCGCCAAATTTGTGCCTTTCTTTTTGCACTAAGCCAGGATAGATTTATCGATTAGTATTTGATCCTTCGTTCCTCTCCTCTTACGTCTACACCCCTTCACTTCCACTGGTAGTAGGTCGTTCTCATCAAGATACTAATAGATACTGTTCGATATGATGGCTGTCATCAGTTTCCAGATCAGTGACAAACAAGATATTAGTCGGAAATTTCCAACCGCATTCCCTTTACTTGGGTCCTTCTGGCGTAGTACAGACAGACAGACAGATAGATAGATAGATAGATAGATAGATAGATAGATAGATAGAGAGAGAGAGAGATAAGTAGATACATGCAGATATACACAGATGGCAATATATATATATATATATTATATATATATATATATATAATATATATATATATAATATATATATATATATATATAATATATATATATACATATACACATGTATATATATATACATATGTATATATATATATATACATATACATATATATATATACATATATATATATATATATATATATATATAAATAGCTATATATATATATATATATATATACACGCACACAGGTGCAAATATGCATACATACACACACACACACACATATATATATATATATATATTGATAAAAATGGTAAGACAACAAAATAATGAAAGAGACCTCAATATTATGTAAATAGAGGAATTTATCTGTAAATGTAATATGTGACAATTATTCGGTAGCCATGATAAAACTCCGAGTTTCGGATATCGGGGCGGAAACCCACGCCGCTATCTCTTCAGTTATCCGGCCATCAGAAAAATACTATGAAAAATGACCTTTTATGCAAACGGAAATTACTGTGTGATTGACCGTTTTTAAGACAAAAGAGCTACTTGAATGATCGCTAAGTGTGGGAAGGTAGTAAAAGTAAAGGTATAATCTTTTTGCCCCCTTACTTTTATTCCCTTCCTTCACTCTTTTACTCTTCCTTTTACTCCTTTTAGTTACGGCTTCCCTTTGCAAATTCTGATAGGGCACAGAAAGTGCGTCAATAGCCAGTTGTATAAGTTGTCCTCCTGGGGCTACAAGCTACAGTAGCATCCACCCTTAGGGGTTAGCCATATTCAAATGGCAAATATACTTCACGATATATATATATTCATATATAATATATATATATATATATATATATATATATGTATTATATTATATTATATTAGTTATTGATATTGTTTAAAAGAAAAGGAAAAGGAAAAACTCATTGTGTATATTGCAGTGAATATTCATTATTGCTGACAACTTCACAGACTTCAATTTTTTTAGCTGAATAATTAAAAGGATGAATAATTCTAAATATTTTAAACTGTCTCTCCAATCCATATCTCCTTGCATACATATGCCTATGTAATCATCGTATGCAATAGCACTGCGAATGCTATTATAAAAGTAACATGTATCGTTTCTCTATCCTTATTTGTCTACATTTTATTCTATAGTATATTGTTTTCTGTTCATTATTATCAACAGCACATTCTCGGTGCCGGAACTTTGTCGCGATTGTTGCGGCACTGCATGTCTCATTCTTCTCACAATATAGTTTATTTGTGCAATTTCATGTTAAATGTCAGAATTCATTTCGTAATGATGCGCGAATTGTTAGCATAGGTGATGATCTCATTTCGGTCGCTGTAACGCCATTGAGTTTGTGTAGATAAGGATTGGTTTGTTATGAATAGCTGAAACTTGGAATTTATCAGGGTTTTTAGATTGTAAATTATAGGATCGGAGCAAAAAACATCATCAGCCATGAAATGTTTTGATATACAATCGATGAATGGGACAAGAATAAAAATACGCATGCGTTGAAATTGGAAATTCTCGGTATACAAGCAGTGGAATGATTAGCTACTGAGAAAATATTTTATACTTTGAATGATTTCAGTATAAGAACAGACTAAAGCGGTGAACTGGTACAATCGTTTGCACGCCGGAGAAAATACTTAGCGGCATTTCGTCTGTCTTCTCGTTCTAAGTTCAAACTCCACCGAGGTCGACTTTCCCTTTCATTCTTTCCTGAATTATATAATAGTCAGCAGTTTAACACTGGGACTGATGTGATCGACTAAACACCTCCCGTAAACTTGCTAGACTTGTGCCACAATCTCGAAACCAATATAAGAACATTTTTTTTTATTAATCTACATTGTTTCTTTCATAATTGTTTTATTTTTTCAGCGCTTCTCCAATGGCATTTCATCCTCATCCTCCGAAATTACAGGTCTTTTACCGCTACCACTCAGCCAGCTTCATCCAACTCGTCTTTTCACCGCTCGACGCCTTCACTTTTCCTATACTACTCGGTATGACTAAACCTTCAAGAACATTGGTCCTTTCGAATGTTTATGTTTCCTTCTGGTGTTAGTTAAAACAGTTTAAATTGATAATAACTAGCATCGCCGTTATTATTAGTCTAGCAGAACCTACAAATTTCATGGCATCGACTCAATCATACACACTTATCGAGCATAAACAAAATCGTATTTTTTACCGTGCAGAATTTTCCCTAAATGATGAAGTGTGAATTTTTGTACGGTTTTCTCTAACGAGCTCTCACAATTCGGCAGTTTCAGACCGCGATGTGTTCCGGCAGATTGTGGTATTTGCAATTCAGCACAAGATGATGAAAAGATTGGCAGAAGTGGCGCAGGAGTGGCTGTGTGGTAAGTAGCATGCTTACCAACAACATGGTTTCGGGTTCATTCCCACTGCATCGCACCTTGGGCAAATGTGTTCTACTATAGTCTCGGGCCGGCCAAAGCCTTGTGAGTGGAATTGGTAGAGGGAAACTAATAGGAAACCCGTCATATGTATATATAAGCGTGTGTGTGTGTGTGTGTGTGTGTCGCGCGCGTGCGTGTGTGTGCGCGCGCGTGCGTGTGTGTGTGTCTGTCCCTTCAACATAATTTGACAACCGATGCTGGTGTGTTTACGTATCCGTCACTGAGAGGTTCGGCAAAAGGAGTCCTATAGAAAAAGTACTAGGCTTACAAAGAATAAGTCCTGGGGTTGATTTGCTCGACTAAAGACGGTGTTCCAGCATGGCCACAGTCAAACGACTGAAGCCAACAAAAGAGTAGAAGAAAACAGAATACAGAAAAGACATCTTTGTTCTTAAACTTAAAATAAATTGTCACGAAGGTATTATGCTGTTTACCGTTTCAAATGTCAGTTGTATTTTATACTCAAAATACATTGCTTTATTACAAAGTTTGAGGTCGAAGTTGGATAATAACGCTACTGGAGTTATATCTGCATTGCCACCCAAACAAACCGTATACTATGAATCCTTTAGAAGTCATATCTGTTTAACCTCATTCTGCAAAAATTATTTCTAGTATACAAAAACAGATTAACACTTACGACGTGGTATATGGTCTCAAATAATGAATTTAGAATATCACAGCTTCTTTGAGCTAGTGTAATACTAGTATTCCAAATATCAATATGAATTTATCTCTTGGTGCATTCGTTTCTCGTACATAAATTTAAATTTAATTGTATTTGTAATTATGTATTGCACACAATGTCTTGCGTGCGATATATGTTCGGAATAGGCGGTGAGCGCGCCGGCAAAAGTCTTAGCACCATTTCGTCTGTCTTTATGTTCTGAGTTGTAATCCCACCGAGGTGAACTTTGTTTTCATCCTTTTGGGGTCGATAAATTAAGTACCAGTTTGCACTAGGCTTGATGTAATCGATTTACCTCTCGCCAAATTTGCTGATTTTGTTTCAAACTATGAAGTGAATATTAGCTCCTTCCGGATATATTTCGTTATGGATTCAAAAGTTGATCGAGAACAAGTTAGTTCTTCAACGTCATAGAAGCGATAATTTAGAATACTCTACAAACAATTATTTAATCGACCAACGCTCACACCGAATGTTTTTTTTTCTTTGGAAGTTTCTCAGAAATTACTATTATAAGATTACTAATATAGATAAATAATGTGACAAAATCTCGTAGCATGACAAGCAATATTCGAACACCACGTCTGCAATAAAATTTGTTGGTGTCTTAACCAATACGCGAAGTAACAACCGTTAGACACTGAAAACATTATCACTGAACGTAAATAGCAACAATAATAAATTATACTTTTCTATTCTAGGCATATTTTCGAGGAGGGGGTCAGTCGATTAGATCGACCCCAGTACACAACTGGCGCTTAATTTATGAACCCCAAATGGACTAAAGGTAAAAACAACCTCGGCGTAATTTGAACTAAGAACGTAGCGACTGACGAAATACCTATTTCTTTACTACCCACAAGGGGCTAAACACAGAGAGGACAAAGAAGGACAGACAAACGGATTAAGTCGATTATATCGACCCCATTGCGTAACTGGTGCTTAATTTATCGACCCCGAAAGGATTGAAGGCAAAGTCGACCTCGGCGGAATTTGAACTCACAACGTAACGGCAGAAGAAATACCGCCAAGTATTTCACCCGGCGTGCTAACGATTCTGCCAGCTCGCCGCCTTAGACAAAGAAATTATTAATTTAGGAATGATGATTTGAGTCTATCTATTATTAATGGCATTATATATTAATAATAATATAGACGAGTAGGACGGGAAAATTGTTAGTACATCGCCTGCCCGATTAGAAGGACGTATCTACTGTGAATCTTTTAAATTAGCTCGCCATTACATCATAAAAGATTTTCAAGTTGTATAGTTGGCCTGTTCACTGGCATTTCATTCCGTTGCATGTCCAAGCTTAAATATAACAGATTATGGCAAATATGAATATATTACAGTTAATATAAGTAGTTTAAAAATGAATTTTATCTATAACTATATGTCTAGCACCCATCTACATTATATAAATATTTATGGTTGCTCTCGGTATTGTTATGGTTTCTTTCTGATGGTGGAATTATTGATATTAGAGATAACCGAAATAGCAATAGTAGAGTACACAACTTGATGTCCATATTTCCTATACATCGATGTAGATACGAAAAGAATATATTAAATTTATTTCTACACAATTGGCGATCTTGTTTCTATATTTTCAAAAATTCTCATTGTTATGTTGTGATGAATGACGGGAAAATTGCCTCGTTCATGGGAAAACTTCATTCTTCTCTAAGCATCAGAAACCTAAGTTTAATGCAGATTCCTACTACAACAATGCCGTGTGTCCCTATGTGATATTCCACAGACATTAGAAGATAGGTGTATCAAAGAACAATCACCTTTTCAGAAAACTATCCCCTACTAAAGACTTTTCTGAATGAGTGTAACAGATTTTGATAAGGCTAGAACTAGGCTAAACATAGTTCCCTGAATATATATATATATATATATATATATATATATATATATATATATATATATTCAGGGAACTATGTTACACTCATTCAGAAAAGTCTTTAGTAGGGGATAGTTTTCTGAAAAGGTGATTGTTCTTTGATACACCTATCTTCTAATGTCTGTGGAATATCACATAGGGACACACGGCATTGTTGTAGTCAGAATCTATATATATATATATATATATATATATATTATATATATATATATATACGTATATGTATATATATACGTATATATATATATTTCGCTTTGGGATTTGGTTTGCGAGATTCTTTATATGAGTTCGTGTGTTGAAGCATATTCTGTTGTGTCTGGGGAGAGTCATTTTCTTTTTGTGCCTTATAATGAATGTAACACACTCACCGATAAAATTTCCACTTACTTTTTATTTTTATTTTCAAAAAACTGTCGTTGCATCTTGCAACCTTTTCAATAGTTCAGAAGTATCCGGTGTCGCACACGTATCTCGGTGGATGATAAATAAATAAAAAACAAATCGTTAAAATGACTGTTCCACAATGCAACTGTCTGTTTTGTGGAGAGCGAAAAACAGCCAGACCGAGGAAAATTCTACACACATATGTATAGAAAATACAAAAATAAAATTGCAGAAGACAAGAACCATGTGTGCACTTTTATGTGTATGTGCGTGTGTTCGAGTGGGTGCGTATGTGTGTATATGTACGTATGTGTGTGCATGTATGTATCTATGCATATTGAGTTGCATTATGCAGTCGCTATTTGTAGCCTTATACAGCTTTTAGCAAGCCATGCGATATTTGCCCATATCTTATGAACGGAATTAATTCATTTTCAGCAACGGTTGGCAACCTATTTTCCTATTAGATTGTCGCATATATTTGGGATGGTCGTATAAATCTGGTTGTATATAGCAAATAGAAGGAAGAAAAGGTCCATGCCACATTTGTGTAAAGGGAAATTAATTAAACTTTAAATTTCGATTGTGAAAAGGCTCGCTGCAAGCAAGTCGACATGATTAAGATGTTTCTTCTGCAAACATGTGATTGTAAGTTAGGTCTACTAGTGTGGTATTTTGTGCAGATTTCGATATTAATTTATACCGACAGATGCCTTGTAAGCAAAAGGGGTGACAGAAACACAGACACTACACACAGACACACTCACACACACACACACGCACACGCACACACACACACACACACACACACACACACATATATATATATGTCCTATACATATAATATATATAATATATATATATATAGGGCGTATGTATGTATGAATTTGTGTGTCTGTGTTTGGGCCCCACCTCCATCGCTAGACAACCGATGTTGGTGTGTTTGCGTGTCCGTAACCTAGCGATAAAGTAAGTACAAGGTTTACAAAGACTAAGTCCTGGAATTATTTTATTCGACTAATGGCAGTGTTCCAGCATGACCACAGTCAATTGGCTGAAACAAATAGAATAATAAAAGAATACTTCTGTAATCACAAACCCCATATGTTACTGTTTTATATTTAACAGATGAGGAATAGTACCTAGTAGCAGTATAACCCGGCCTTGCCCGGGATTAAGTTACGATTATTAAGCTAATCAAGTTCTTTATTTCAAACCAAACTAAGTTATATAGACGTCAAATTTGGGCGAAATCCGTTGAAACTAGTTATATTATATATATATAATATAATATAAATATATATGGGCAACAGACACGAACACACATACACACACGTACGTACACCTATTGCATGTTTTGTGCATGCATACATGTTCATAAACAGAAATGAATGGAAAAATGTTGTTAAATTTGTAGATTAACACTCGCACAATTTTCACTAAGAAAAAAAATTTCGTTTTTTTGCATGGAATCAACTTCTGTGGCAACAAGACCCTTTTTGTGGTCCGTGAAACAGAGTGGTGTGTGGTGGAAGCTTCGCAAATTGTACCCATTTATATTGTGTATTTCACTGACAAATTGTTACTCAGCTCTTTGTTTCTTTGCAGTTAAATAAATGGATTGTCAACAACACACTTTTTTACTCGGCGTAAAATAAAAACAAAACTCTTTCGCACCCAAAATAATGTGTGAGAGAGAGAGAGAGAGAGAGAGAGAGAGAGGGGGGGAGAAAGATGAACGGTTTAAAATAAATAAATGATTTAAAATAAATATATTGTAATTGTTCTGTGAGAATCTATATATACTATGATTATAAAATATAGTGTCTTTCAAAAACAAAAAAACAAACCATTTTACATTTTATTTTTTATGAACGTAGTCACTTAGTCTCTCTCTCTCTCTCTCCCTCTCTCTCTCTCTGTCACTTTGTCTTTCCCGTGAAACTCTCTGCCTCCTTCTTCCAATTCTCTTTATTTAATTTTTTTGTTGGATGCCGTCAAAAATTATGGTGGAAAATAGATTTTTACCCTATCCGCGGTGCCTCCGGAAAAAAATAAGTTGACAAAACCCAGATAGGATGTTGACGAACGTCTTCCTAAAATTTGAGCGACATGCGTGCTAATTTGTGGATGTGCATAAATTACAACCACACACACACACACACACACACACACACACACACACACACTCACACACACACGCACACACATCATGCCTTTTATAGATATGATATATTACTCTTGCGCATAAAGTGTTTCGAAACATGATTCAGAGTATTTTACCACTGAATTCACTCTTCCTTCTTTTATACATTTGTGTTTTTTATTAATTTGATTTTTTTATCACCTCCTTTAAATAAATTATTTTAGTTCTCTATATTTTCTCCGTTTCCATCATTGGACTGCGGCCATGCTGTGCTATCGCCGTGATGTGTTTTGGTCGGAAAGGAACAACACCAACAATTACTTTCCTTACGTGTGGTACTTATTCTAATGGTGTCTTATGCCGAACTGCTACGTTACTAGGACGTAAACAAACCAACACCATTGCCAAGTGGGGATACACGCACAAACATATATATATATATAGTACTGCCTTTCAGTTGCTATCTTTGGTCGTCCCTTCTAGTAGAAGTCAGACGCCCAAGGTGCCAGGCAATGGGACTAAATTCACAACAATGTGGTTGAGAAGCAGGCTTCTCATTATGCAGCCACGCATGCGCCAAGTTATTTCAGTTAAAATGTGCTGTCTTCGATTGTTCATTGCTTCAAACCATTTTATGAACATAAATATATATCGCAGGTAACAAACAAACCTTCATCTTTGACTCCATACAACAAAACCTATCAAACAGCACCACATCTCATTTAACGTTGCTTCACCACTTAAAACATACTTATCATTACATGTGATCTTCTGAAAGTTAGTGTGGGAGATGCAAAACGAAATTTTACTTGGAATGTTTCAAAAACACATTACAAGTTGAAGATTTCATCGAGATGGTTTCAAAATTGCTTCTCTTGTTTTGATTAGAAGCGCGATAATTTAGCTGTACTGTCAACTGTAGTTACAAATTCCATGAATCCCTTTATAATTTCCGTGTACGTTTGACATAATCATGTAAATGAAAAAAATCTTTAATTAATTCCATCACATGATCCAATTTTTTTTTGTTTTGTTCTTCTTTTTACGTTAAGGAAACGTTCACAGTGGAGAAATTATAATTGGTGTTTACTGTCAGAAATGCCATTAGATTCCGCATTGATAAAGATTTGCTTTGGAAAATTTATTAAAAATAAATTGGATGGCAGAAGCAATTAATTAAATTAAATTGTTAATAGTTTATTTTTTAATTAGGTAATAAATTAAACTGAAATTATTTTCCTATCTTGGTTATCAGAAATATCAAATTAATATTTCATAATGACAATTCCGTAAAACTTTGCTACCAAAATATATCAGATTAGAAACTGCATTGTTATATATTTTTTCTATTATTTATAAACAGCAATGAAACGTTGTGCACGCAAACCTATAGAGGCAGCGCAAAGTTACAGATTATGTGTGACATCTGCTCAAGCCTCATAATTGAAAAATGCAATAATTTACCTGAAATACCCAACAATACAATTGGTTTTCTAAATAGAAATTATAGTTAAACGGCTTCGTTGCATAATAATTAAAGTTTGGTTGTCGAGGAAGAAGGCTAATACATCCTCCTCACTAATTAAATATTCACGTTATTTGAAATGAAATTAATTTAATTAGTGATAGGCCAGTTTTATGTTTTATATTGTTTAATAATATGTTAAAACTTCTTTCGTATACGATGTTTTGAAGCGGTGAGCCTCAGAACAGCGGCACCTCACAAGTTATGTTAGATAATGGAGCACTCTGTCGGTTTTGACGACGAGGGTCCCAGCTGATACGAACAACGGAACAGCTTGCTGGTGAAATTAACGTACAAGTGGCTGAGAACTCCACAGACACGGGTACCCTTAACGTAGTTCTCAGGGAGATTCAACGTGACACAGAGTGTGACAAGGCTAGCTCTTTAAATACAGGTGCTACTCATTTTTTCCTGCTGAGTGGACTGGAGCAACGGGAAATAAAGTGTCTTGCTCAAGGACACAACGCGTCGCCGAGAATTGAACTCACGATATTACGACCGCGAGCCGAATGCCCTAACCACTAAGACAAGAACCTTCACATTAGATAATACTTAAGTCACACCAGAAGAATAACACTTTACGTGTTAGATATATAATTTCATATCTCTACGAGAAGACAACGTATAAGATTTTATATTAACACTTAATCTATCTTTTGCTTGCTTCTCTGTATTTTTATACATCTAATTAACCAACTGTTTGTAAGACAGAGTGTGTGTCATATGAATTTAATTGAATGCGCTGAAAATGATTAGGAACTAACTATGAAAATGATAACATTTGAAAATATCGTTAAAGATAAATATCACAGGTTTAATGTTAATACATGTCTTATTAAAATATAATAGTTATAGGTAAATGACAAACATCGGTAAGAAATATCAGTTAATAGACATTTTTTGATAATATTTATCTTTCTCAGCTTCCATCTTCATGTTAATGTGAAAAGGAGGGGAAATATGGAGAAAATATTGAAGGAATATCACAACAGAGCGAAAATCGTAATATCCTCGCTGCTGAGAATCCTCTTTTGGTGAAAATGGAAACATAATTTATCATCATTTCCATTCAGAAGCAAGTAATAAAGGGACTGGCTTAAATCTTTATTCTGTGAAGGGACAGACGAAGGGGTGTCATAATGGAATAAGGGATTCGAAAAGAATGAAAGTAAGATTTTCACATAAACTTTCCTTACCGAAATATCAAAATCAACGCAATATTCACCGGATATATATATATATGGAAGCTTCCTTTATGTTTTTCCTTTCTCTTCTATGCTTTCTCATCACAAAAGAGAAATGCCGATATTCGAAAACAAGACTTATACAATGCGAACGTCTTCATTGGTTAGAGAGATATAGTTCTAACAAATATTAATTGAGGTATTCTTCATTCAAACTGATTTAATCAAATATCTTTAATAATAATTTCAATTCGAAATGAGATATGAAGAGGAGACTATTCTGTTCTCATTGAATTGTCTTGGAGTCATTAGTAGTTATAGAGAAGAGGGATTGTTAATATGCCACTGGCTTTTACATGACTGTTATACATGGGGAATTCATACGAGAGAATATATTGTTCAGATGTCTTTATTACTTTGACAACGAAATTGAAGGAAAATAATGAAAATCTTGTATTTTCATTTAACCAAAGATTTCTAAAGCCGTACAATGGAGACTCATTACGGCATTGCAAATGTATAACGTGTTGAAGTCGGTAGAGCGCCTGTATTCGTGTGTGTGAAAGTAAATGGTATATGCGTGAGTCGATTCCTGTGTCCGTGAATAGGAAAGAGGTTGTGTGCAAATAAGTAGTAGCGAAATGAGATTATCGAATATGCGTACATAGATGTGTGTGTATGTGTGTGTATATAAATGTATTCGCATGCATATAAATGTGTGCGTGTGTGTGAATGTTGTAGTTTGCCAAGTCTAACTTGCCAAAAACATCTTCCTGTACTCTCCCCACACAGAAAAGCCAGGAGATTATTCTGATATAATTCATGACTGGTTAGTTAATTTTCAGAGGACAATCATAAACATACCTCTTCCCACAAAGCGATCTTCGTAGCAAATCCATATTTACCTCTCTGACAAAATAAAATGAGATCTGTCTAGACCAATACCCTTACCACGCGTTAGTTGGATGAGTAATGGAATACATTATAAAAATATTTATGAACAACTAAACGTCTTTTAGAGAAACTCTTTTGACGATGTCGCTCTTCCCAATATACTATTCTCAGTGTTTTGACTTTATGATTGTTCACACATTGTTGCACTTCATAACGGATTACTTCCTCTATCAATTTTGAGGGAAATATTAACAATGGAATGGGTTTTGTTTCTATGTTTCTCTATAATATTTTAAGACCTCAATTCGCTTTTGTCGTTCACTTTTTATCACTTTTTTAAATTGATGCCTGCACTGCAGTGGGCGCATTTTGGATCAAATATCTTCAGCCTGGAGAGATACTAAATATTTGATAATAAGTCGACTTTGCTGGAAATATTTGTGTCCTCTAGCGGGCGCGCAAGAGCTTTCGCGGCAGTTTATCTTGATTTATTCATTAACCCATTTATTCCGGCCGTCCGTTTCAACGACACTTAATTTGTAAGGCTATATAACAAATACTTGATACAAATTGTGATTTGTGTATGATCTGTATCAAAGAATGAAGCATGTTCTTATCGCCTATGCAGTCTGTTTGAACAAACGCTTGCGCCATAATTTGAGCAACATGGGGAGTACAAGCAGAACGCACAGTAAATGGTAAGCCATTGATTTTGATATTAATTCTGGTTCATATGCACAGTACCTAATGTCCATTATAACTGACAGTGACTATTTCAGGAAATATCAAACGAATTTCAATGAATTTTTTTTTCAGTTGTTATTTAAGCCACAATAATAGTATCTCTGAATTTTCAGGCAATTTCATTCACTAAAGAAATTTCGGCACGAATGGGTTAATGAACTAGCAATCCGTTTACCTGAAAATGCAGGTTTTGGCGTCAGATCTAGATACTTACGTCTATGAAGTATGGCTGACAGGTTAGCTTAAATATCTTGGCAGGAACAAAGGTTATATTCAGATTTAAAATCTCCGTATATTGTTCATATTTTTCTTACTATTGTATAGTAAGAAATAGCATGCAGTACGATTGTTGATTTAGTAATTTAATTAATAAGCCATATTCGATGATAGAGCTGATGTATTTGATTAACACTGTAGCGATTTGAGGGTTTGAATATTAATCCGGAAGTTTTATGCATACAATATCTTTGCAGCTACAGTTCAAGCCAGGTTAATTTCACATCCTCTAAGGAGAGATATCATCTAATATTCGACTAGATTATTATATATGAACACATACGCACTAAAGTTTCTTGTAACGGTTTCAAGGGGATTATTCAAAATCAACATTTTAAGTAAACCAAACGAATGCCGCATTTTGATTGCGGCTACCAATGTTTAAGCAAGGAAACTATTACGCTTCATGTCATGTAACAACCAATGATTTTTCGATTTATTATTCACAAGTCACAGAATAAAAATTCCTGATATGAAATAATTTTTCGGATGATTCTGACACAGATAATTAAACCATGCTCGGTGTATATACATATATATGCAATTCGATAAAGAACTATAAAAAATAAAGCACAATTTGAATTTAATAAAATATTAAACAGGCACAATTTATAAATATTTGTTGAAAAATGAAATAATTTTGGTTTTGCTTTTTGATTTTTTTGTTTGTTTGTTTGTTTTTTTTCATAACTCATTAAATTTATGACGGAGTGTGAACTGAAAACGTAATTAAAAGTCAACAAGATAAAATCAAAGTTCAGGCAAATATTTCTTTCCTGCAATTTCCGAATGATGCTACTATTTCGATAATACTCATGTTGAAACATCCGACATCGATTTTATCAATTCCACCTTCCATAAAACTGATACTAATACAATTACTGGTGTTGATATAATCGACACTATTAAAACGACTTTAGTTAATCTGTACTCCATGAACTTCTGCATGTAAGCCCTTTGAATGTTTGACCTAAATACACACTAATGCAATTATGTTAAAAGTGCCACAATCTCCAATCTTTGTACAAAGTACGTTTAGGTATTTCTTAACTTCCTTTTCCGAATGGAGGTCTGTACTGATAATGCTAGATTTGATTTTTATAATATCGAGAGAGGTTATATACTTATCACTTGTGTTATCGTATGAACTTAATTTGGAGAACCCTACATGAAAACGTATAACATGTCAAATAATTAAAACATCAATAGTAGTTTTATGCGAGGGCGATACGTACGAAGAGGAAAAGGATCTAATATTATTTGCATTCATTTCTTTAAGATCTGCTTGAAATAAAACCATATCTGTTTTGTCACCAGGAAATTATGTACTATTCATGGCAGAATACACAGAAATTCAGACAAATGATCAAATCAAATTTAATGTCATCCATACATCTTCTTAGTTCATAATACTCCAGAAAATGTTTTCACTATCATGTCTCCAATTCCATAATACACACACATAGACACACATACACGCACCCACAGACGCGCGTGCCGTTGTGCGGCTCTTGGACAAGCGTTATTTTCTATAGCCAAAGAACGACGTAAAAAGTGTGACAGAAGTGAAAGTACACAGTAGTCAGATTTACCGTTTTCAGTCTTTGTAAATTAGAAGTTTCCTTATTTCATCTAAAACTGAATCCTCCTGTTCGAACTACAAACATGTATTCATATGTGGGAGAATGTATATATATATATGTGTGTGGCTAAATATATATGAGTGTGATTATATGTGTGTGCGTGAGTATATAGGAGTGGCCGCGTGGTAAATGGCTTGCTTAGAAACCACATGGTTCCGGGTTCAGTCCCATGGCGTGGCACCTTGGACAAGTGTCTTCTCCCATAGCTTTGAGCCGACTAAAGCTTTGTGATTGGATTTGGAAGATCGTCGTATATATATATATATATATATATATATATATATGTAGGTATATATGCATATATATGTGTGTGTGTGTGTGTGTGTGTGTGTATGTTTGTGTGACTGTGTTCCCCCCTCCAACATCGCTTGAGAACCGATGCTGGTGTGTTTGCGTACCCATAAATTAGCGGTTCGGCACAAGAGACCGACAAAATAAGTACTAGGCTTACAAAGAATAAGTCCTGGCGTCCATTTGCTTGTCTAAAGGCGGTGCTCCAGCATGGCCGCAGTCATGTGTGGTTGTGTGTGCATGCTTGTGTGTGTGTATGTGTTTGTGTGTTGCTTAAAATAACAAACAGTAAACAAATTGATTCTATTTATACTTCATTACGAATGATTCAATAATCGATAATCGATAATTGCATCGAACACCGCCCACATAATCAGTTAATATACTGTTTGCGAATCCTTCAAGTTTATTCTCCTTCAGAACCATCCTTCAAGAAGTTAAGTGAAAGACAAATGAAATAATAAGAACAAAATATATATACGTCGCATCAGGTATAACAATGTTTAAAACTACATGAATTATAACAATATATTTTGAAACATGTGACCCGTGCTACTTGTTTAGTCATCGAAATATATCTCTTTGTATTTTATTATCTGCTGTTGTCGGTGTACCAGAAGCTGAATTCTGCATTAAAACCATTTCGCCGGTGAAAAAGCAATCATATCTCCCCACACCTGTTTTCAGTTACATCCACATTGGTGAATATCTGTCTGTGCAGGAAGTGAGACATGGCTCTGAAAAGGTGATAATCTGATTGGGCAAGGTCTGGGCTGTTTGTAGGTTGAGACATCGTAACTGTTGAGGAACCAGAAGGGAAGCTTGGAGTCGGTCGTTCAACCATTCATCGACACCGGCATGCCATCAAAAAATGACCATCTTTGGTTTTAAGACGAAATGTGTTCTTCCATCAGGAAAATGATCGGCCACATACAGCGAAGATAAGATTCCCGGGGATGAGGCAGTTTGAATGGGAAATGATGCCCCACCCAACATATTCAATGACCATTGCGCCATTTCATTATCATTTATTCCCCAGTCTTCAAAATCATTTGGACGGAAAAAAATAAGAATTCTGTAGACGAGTTCAGAACAGTACTGGAGGAGTATTTTTCGTCACGGACAAGTGAATTTTGGAAGAGGGACCTTGCAAGTCTACTGGATAGATGGAAGAGCAGTGTAGAAAATGAAGAAGAGTATATTTTATGTTGATCAAGAACTTTATCTTAATTTTGAAAAATAAAAGAAGTATCAAAAATGCATTATTTATGGGCTGACCCAATACAAATGTTTTGTAGGAAAGTTTTCTAAATGTTGAAAAACCGTGGGATAGGATAAAAATAATAAGAGAAAATGATTTTGTAATAGATTTAGATTGGCGCATAAGGTGAAATCTTGTCAGCTTGAAGAGGCCCTGCAACACGGTTTCAGAGACCGAAAGAGCGAAGAAACAGACATACTGTCATTCAGACTGACAAACAGAATGACTCCTTAAGAAAACCGGATGTATAATTTCGTTAATGAGGAATGGATATTCATGAGAGAACCGCATTTGATCTTATGTCTGTTTAGTTCAGTGTTGACCCAGTGTTAAATATGGTTGAACAATGAATTGCTGGACACTATTTATTATGCTCGGTATGTGTTTCTGTGTGTAGTGACTCCTATGTTTAAGGAATTAAATGCTTCGTGATTCTGAAAATAATAGCAGAGCATAATGCAAACTTTGTTGCCTGTTTAAATAAAAGATAATCAGTTGTATTAAATTAGTTTTGTAATGATTTTGTTATATGATTATCAGCGATAACATTTCCTTGCGTGTTTGCATGAAGAATCTAGTATTTTTGTTGGATAAGATAATGAAGTGAAAATGTCATTAGATCGTTAAACAGAGTGTTTAGGACCACGTATCTCAGTTTCCCTTTGTCGAAATTCAAATTCCAGCTAAGCCAACTTGGCTGTTTAGGGTCGACTAAGGCAGCGCGCTGGCAGAATCGTTAACACGCCGGGTAAAATGCTTAGCAGCATTCGGCCTGGCTTTACGTTCTGAGTTCAAATTCTGCTGTGGTCAAATTACCCTTTTATCCTCAGAAGTCAATGAAATAAGCACAAGTTGAGCATTCGGGTCGATTTATTCGACTTGGTCTCTTCCCTGGAATTTCTGGGGCCTATGCAAAAATTTGAAATCGAAATTTCGGGGTTGTAAGGGGGGGAGCTTGCAAAATCGTTGGCATGCCGGACAAAATGCTTAACGGAATTTCTCCGGCTTTATGTACTGAGTTCAAATTCTACTATGGTCGACTTTGCCTTTCATCCTTTCGGCGAAGATAAAATAAGTACCAGTTGAGTAATGGGGTCGATATAATCGACTTGACCCTTCACCCTATATTGCTGGACTTGTGCAGAAATTAGAAAACGAAATATCGGGGTACTTAAATAAAGTAAAACCAAAATGCTAATGCGTCTTTCTCCCTCTCACACTCTCTTTCTCTTTCCCTCCCCCTCTCTCTCTCTCCTTCGTTCTCCCTCCTTTTCCGCGTTTGATATCTTGGGTTATCCACTGGACCATGTGTAGATGGATCGAGAATATTTGTTTACCTGCGACTATACTCTTTTACTCTCTTACTTGTTTCAGTCATTTGACTGCGGCCATGCTGGAGCACCGACTTTACTCGAGCAAATCGACCCTAGGACATATTGTTTGGAAGCCTAGTACTTATTCTATCGGTCTCTTTTGCTGAACCGTGAAGTTACGGGGACGTAAACAAACCAGCATCGGTTCTCAAACAATGTTGGAGGGACAAACACAGACACACACACATATACATACACACACATACATACATACATACATACATACATGCATATATATATATATATGCACATATATACGACGGGCTTCTTTCAGATTCCGTCTACCAAATCCATTCACAAGGCTTTGGTCTGCCCGAGGCTTTAGTAGAAGACACTTGCCCAAGTTACAACGCGGTGGGAATGAACCCGGAAACATGTGGTCGGTAAGCAAGCTACTTACCACACAGCCACTCCTGCGCCTATACGGTTATGTAAGACTATTATCTATTACATGGTACATGGTAACAGCAACTCTTTGACAACAGCGTGGTCAAGACTTATCATTGGCTAATTAAGCTGTCATTAATCCCTGCCTCTTGCACGATGTTCTTCATACATGACTGACCAAAGTGAGAATTGCTTTCATATTGCTATTGGCATATAAACATTTAAAAAGCAGGGACGGCTATCAAAAGGTACAGAAAAAATTGTCGGAGTGATAGGCACGTCCTAATATATACATTTCATACGCAATATATATTTACCTACATATTATTATGATTGGGAAAAAAAAAACCCTAGCTGAAGCCATGCATAAATTTGCATATAAGTTGATATTTGATATCGTATAATAACAGATATTCCATATGTACGACTAACTTTTAGGAGCATATCAATAAAATAAATGATAGTTAGTGTCTATGGTTTTTTTATACGAAATGATAGATTATAATTATATATATATGTGTGTGTGTGTGTGTGTGTGTGTGTGTGACCGTGTGTGTACCGTTGGCGATTCTTTCCCTCCGTCTTCTCTTCCTTGGATATTTCCTTTTCCTATGTTTCTGACGAAGAGCTCCGCTCAAAACGTTAAATCCTCCTTCTTTCTTTCCTTACCTGAGCGTCCATTAACACTATACTAGTTCCACGTCCTCGCGTTGTTGTGTTTTCATGTTTGCATTAACTATATATATATATATATAATATATATATATATATATATATATATATATATATATATAAAATAGTAAAAAGTGAAAAAACTACAGAAGGCTTAAATGTTAAAAAATATATATTTGCGTCAATATGTCTGAAGAATATTAAAAAAAATTTTGAAGAATATTAAAAAATGTTTTTTCTCTTATAATGACATAATTTAGAAGAAAGACCGGTTTCGCGTTTAGCTTTTCAAATTTCTTGCGACGTTATGTTTATGTTGAACAGGGTTATCGTTATGTTTATGTTCAAAAGAGTTCTAAATAAGGGGAGGTAATGAGTGATTTCTTCCGGTGTAAGGGAGATAATCGCTTAAAACTTTTTTCCTTTCCCTTGGTGTGAATTTCTCTGTATCAGTATGTTGGGATGGTTAAGTCTGGGCTTGTACTTTTCAATGAAAAATGTTTCCTTGTTTAGTCTAATTTGTGTTGATGATCCGATAGCACATTGGTAAAATGGAAATATTAAAAATTGCGGTAGTAGTTGCTTTGCACATTTCTCAATGTGCTCACTAAAATGTATCATTCTGTATTCTGGGAATGCAATCTGTTGTCGATGCAGTGTGCATCTACGTCTGAATGATAGTCCCGTGGATCCCACGTAGTCTTGGTGGCAGCCCGAGCATTTTATGACATAAATTATGTTTTCAGAGGCACAAGTAAAGTTAGATTTGATCTTGAATTTCTGTCTCTCTTTAAAGAGGAATTCTGATCCTTCTAGCAGGTTTGGACATGTTGCACAGTTCGATCTACCACATTTTTTTACTTTTGCATCCGTAATATCAGAAGACAATTTTGCCTTTGTGAGAATCTTTTTAAGTGATTTAGGTTGTTTGTAGCTTTTAATGATTTGGTCTATGTTTAGAATTTCCTTTAATTTGGGGTCCTTATGAAGTATTGGTAAATTCTGGGTGATGATGGTGAAGGCTTCTTTGTTTCTGGGGTTGTATGTAGATATGTAAGGTAGTATTTTCGGGGAAAATTTACTATTTTCTATATATTCAACCACGTGCTTTCACAAACCAACTTTCTTATATATATATATATATATATATATATATATATATATATATATATATATATATTTATATGTGTGGGGGGAGGCGCAATAGCCTAGTGGTTAGGGCAGCGGACTCGCGGATGTAGAATCGCGGTTCGATTCTCAGTGGGGGCGTGGTGAGTGTTTATTGAGCGAAAGCACTGAAAGCTCCACGAGTCTCCGGCAGGGGGGGGGCGATCCCTGCTGTATTCTTTCGCCATTACTTTCTCTCACTCTTTCTCTTGTTGGCCTGCTCGCTTAACCAGCGGGGTGGCGTTATTTGAAGGCTAAAAGAATGCGCCGCGCATTGTGACCAGCGATGTGTAGCAACATCTGATAGCCTGGTCGGTCACGGTGATCACGGTGATATATATATATATATGCGTAAATATCAATAGCTTCTTCGTTTCGCTTCTACTATTTCTTTCTGTTTCGATACTCAATATCGCGTTTATGTTTCTACACCTTCCAATAAAAGACTTTCAAATCATGACCTTAATGCCCTTATTTTTGCTAGTTAATTTTCTATGTATATGATATGCATTTTATAGTATATTCAGTGCCATTGTTTTGCCGCTTGCATTATTTTCTCTCCCTCGCCACCGTCTCTATTTCCCTCTCTTTTTTTCGGGTAAACAACGCCTAAGTATTAAAGCAAAAGTTTAATACAAACGCGAGCGTTCACTTTTATGTTATATTTATTTTCATTCATGTTACACAACTAATACTTCTCGATATCTGATAACACATTCACGATACTAAAATAGCTATAAATCTGATAGCATTTTTATTTTCATTAAAGCCTGCCTTCATAACATACATACAAGTGCTCTCAAGCCCCGAATAATACAGCATTTGTGCAGTTTTCAGATTAGATTTTCGGAATTAGATTGGGTTCCAGATTCAAGTACAGCTAAACTTATCGACTATACAGAAATAGAGAGCCGAATGTAGTTTAGCGAAACGAACAACCACTCATTGACATTTTTATATAAATCAATGAGAGTAGTTTTCCATTAATAGATGGAGTAAGTGGGTACAATGTCAACGAACATAAGGAGTATAAATACTCGTGGTATGAGCTGTGAATAGTTTCAATAGAAACGGTAGCCAACATAATTGTCGTTTTCCGGAAATATGTAAATAATAGCAAGAATAATGACATTCAACACGAACACTAAGGCCAACACATAGAAGAAATCTAAAGTAAATGCTGCAGATAGTTTATCGAATTATATACGAAATTAAACGGAAAACGAAAACAAATGGTAATTCTTCGGAACACTAAAGGGACACTACATTAAGGCAACACGGAAAGGTCAAATCTCTGGAATAACACAAATAAAATGGTGCCATTAAGAAAATGACATTAGCGATATAACAGAATTAAAGATAGCTTCAGAAATCAAGTGCAGAAAATTAAGAAAAAAAGTATATTCATTAGAAATAAAACAAAATCTACAAAAGCCAGATATCATTAGAAAGTGAAAACTGCCAACAACCCATTTGGCGATTGTAATGTCTACTACTATTAGTAAATATTATAAGGGAAGAAAACATTGGATTCCAAGAGAAACATTAATACTCTGCATCACAAACATAGTTAATCACTTTTGGAAAACGAGTGCACCAAATTCTATAATGGTATACATGAGTGTTTGTGTATAATAATAATAATTTTTGTACTAAACTAATTGCCCCGTATTTACTTTTGTCGTATCTGTTTTCTCTCAATAGCAGACGATCGCCTGCTTCTAATACACCTTAGTATCAGCTTTTCGATATACTGTGCTACAACAGCAAAAGGTTTCTACAGGACAGACTTCAATTTAGGTAAGATGGCTTTTATGAAATACAATATAAAATGAGTACTAAATACGGAGTGAAAACCAGCAGTTTCAACAGTCTGAAAAATAATGAGAAACAGGAAGTTTGTTAAAGTAGTTAGGACTTAAGTCGGGATAATAATTTTCCTGTCTTGAACCTGCATTGCTTCGTCGCACGTTTGGACACCAGATTGTAGAAATTTTCAATCTTTACTTTGCAGGACTTCTAAGGAGCCTCTAGGAAGCAGCTGGAGAGCCACTAACAGTGCATAGAAGTTAGAGGATCCTACTTTGGTGTAGACTAGTTTTTATATGCACGCATCGCAATTTTTTGAAATTTGAATTTTATTTAGTAAATATATGATTCTGCCATATTACATACTTGTTATCTACACACTCTAAAATGCATTTGTAGAAAGTTTCAGAAAAAATATCCATTTTCCTCAACGTTATGCGGAAGAAACCCAATTCGCGTGAACTTTCTGAAACTATTTTCACGATCCTCACAAAAATATGTTCACAAAAAATTCTTATATTATGGAAGTCCACATAATGCACAAAAACTGAGGTACGGTCATGAGTCATTACGCATGCATTACCGAAAACCCGTAATAAACATGAATTTTGTTAAAATTATAATCGAAGACATATTTTAAAGTATTGGTTATATATACACAAATGTTCCCCCGTGGATACTACTTCCTCATAACTTCCGGAAGAATCGCTATTTTTTAATGACAATTTCTACAAATAAGCTTCGGATAGGGTAGGTTTATATCATATGTGAATTTGTTGTGAAAACAAATCTGTTTTCGAGGGAGTGGGGAGAGAAAGTGCAGAAAATCCACACGGATAGGATTTGTTTCCGCATAACTTTCGGGAAATGGATACTTTAATATGAATATTTTGACAAATACCTTTCAGAGTGTGTAGGGTATGATTATATCGGAATTTATGATGAAAATATAAAGTGGGAGCGGGAATAGCATACATCCATAATAACACACCAGCATTTTTTCGAAGTACACTTTCGACCATAAATGTGGATGTAATAGGAATCTACGCCATCTAAAGCATATTTGTAGAAAATTTCATTAAAAGATATCGATTTTTCTGGAAGTTATGAGTGAAAAAACCGTTGGATCACGTACATGTAGGTATACTGCAGGTGAGGTTCCGGTTTGTTTCTTTATATCATTGCGCATTATATAATAAACAGATTTTGCAATTATAATCGTGGATATATGTATGCATATCTATAAACCCCGCCACTCACATAAAACCTATGCACACATTGAGTAAATATGAGCTACAACTATGGTCACAGGTTGTGTAACCTCTATGTCAACCTGCTCCTTCTACTTTCTACTGTATAAGCATATTAAATTATTCCTTAGATCATTCCATACATAATACACATTTAGTAATCTTTCATGATATATACTTTTGAGGATTTCTCAGTATATTTTCCATATTACTATGAACGTGTAGAGCTATGCCAAAGTTATTTACAGCTTTGACTATAAAGTTTCTGTTTACGGAACATCTAATAACTATATTATTATAATATATCTTTCCTGTATCAGAGAAGGATAAATTACGAACTGTGAAATTTTGAGGGGAATCTTAGTAATGAACACCCAACTGTTTTCTCTTCAATTCCTTTACAAATTATATATTTTAAAGCTGTAATTCCAAAGTATCATTAGCTTCTTAACGGCTTATCAGCTTCTATAATAAACCATCGCTTTATATTGTTTGATCAATATTTCATTAAATTTAGCGTATTTTACTCTCAATTAGTTTTTCTAAACGATTACCCAATGAAATTTATTCACCAAAATTATATAATTATATTGATGTGTAAGAAATAACATCCAAATTTCCTTAAAATCACACATTCCTGGCTTTAAGAATTCGTATTGTGATTTATGTAATGAATTCGCGTTACATCAGCCGACTCGCCTCGGAGAAATCACAACACCCATTTCAATATCTTGCTACTGTCAAGGCTTTATTCTGATACGTAATTTATTTATTTGCAATATATTATAATATCCATAATAGACATTATTCGAAGGGACAATATAATGACTGAAAAACTTATTGGAAATTAGTAAACTACCAGTTTGTCCATTAGACTATGTTTCATATGATATAATAATTTCAGCAAACTCTGCGCCTCTGCAAGACATTCTCTATAATTATACTTACGAAGTTTTTGTATTTATTGCAGTCTTTCATTAATTTCTTGGTTTCAGTCAATAAACTACACTTGGCTATGGCGAGCCATATTGGCATATTAGTCGATCGTACCCACACCAGTGCTTAATATGATTTTATACATATTTTATTGAAAATGCGTACATCAAATAATTAAATAAGCCTTTGATGTGAACGGTCGTATGCCCACGCTTACATAGACTGTGACATAGTCAAATTTTTGTGTATGTTTATGCGTGCACACACACATACATACATACATATATATATAATATATATATATATATATATATATATATATATATATATACATACGCAAACACAAACACACAGAGTGCGGTGAATAAGCTGTCGTCTGAATTACGCAAAAATAAAGATAACAATCACAACTCATTTTAACAGATTTATTTACCAAAATTACATACAAATATTTTGAAACACTAAAGAGTCAAATTATTCAATATAATCGCTATTGGCTTCAACCACGGCCTCCAGACGACTTCGGAATCTCCTGCAAATCTTCTGGTCGGTCTCCTTATTTAAGATGGTGAATGCTGCCATAATCCTTGCCTTCAGTTAGTCTGAGGCCGTGTGGGAAGATGAATTGTGGCATAACGTCGTCATCACTAGCGATCACTCCAAACATCATGATGTTGATTGGATGCTTGATTTTATTACACTCGGTACATATGCGTATTGGAGCTTTCGGTGCAAATGCCAAGCAGTATAGCATGTCCTTTCCAAATTTCTGGCAGAGTGAATTGCGTCATGGTGCTGTTTTTCTCACAGACGGTGCCCAGCTGATCCTAGTAAACAATGCGCTTATGCGAAATTGAAGATATAGCATGGAGACAAATTAGTCATCACATAGGCGATGAACTTGCAGAAATGTTAGCACGCCAGTCGAAAATACTTAGCCGTATTTCGTCTGTCTTGACGTTCTGAGTTCTAATTCCGCTGAGTTCGACTTTGCCATTCATCCTTTCGGGACCTATTTCATCAAGTGGCCCCCTCTCACCAAAATTCCAGGCCTTGTAACTAGAGTAGAAAAGAATTTACTCATCATATTTTATATATATATATATATATATATATATATATATATGTATATATATATATATATACAGAGAGAGAGAGAGAGAGAGCGAGAGAGAGAGAGAGAGAGAAATCAAAATTGTTTTAGTCCACACGGGTAGAAATATAGAAAAAATAGAAGTTCAGAATACACTGAGAATAGTTAAAATATTTAATATCAATATAGTCAAAGCTTAAACCGGTTTCACAGTTTATACTGGTTTTCAAAAAGTTCAAATAGAAACACCTGGCTTATGTTGCCTAGAATTGAAAAGAAATGTTAGCACGCCTGGAAAAATGCTTAGTCTGCCATTACGTTCTTAGTTCAAATTCTGCCGAGGTCGACTTTGCCTTTCATCCTTTCAGTGTCGCTATAATTCAGTACAGTTGAGTTCTGTGGTCTATCTAATTGACTGGCTCCCTCCCACAAAAATTCGAGACTTGTGCCTCTAGAGTAGAAAAGATTAAAGATCAGCCTTGGTCTAGAAACTTCAGAGTCAGAAACAAAATAAAAACCCCAATGGAGAGTCAGTACCTCGTTGGAGCCGATGGTGAAACTACTTTTTATCTTATTTTATCTTTTACTTATTTCAGCTTTTATATATATATATATATATATATATATATATATATATATATATATATATAGACTGGTACTTATTCAGTCGTTATAACTTTTGCCGATACATTATGGGGACGTAAACACACCAACACCGGTTGTCAATCGATGACGGGGAGAGTCACCAACAAAGACGCGCACACAAGACGAGTTACGTTTTCTTTCCGTTTACTATATTCATTCACAAAATTTCAGTCGGCTTGATGCTATAGTAGAAGCCAGCTACCCAAGGTGCCACTCAGTGGGACTGAACTCGGGATCATGTGGTTGGAAAGCAAGCTTCTTATCACACAGCTATGTCTGCACCTTTTCCGTATTACTGTAATAACAGTATGCTGGAGTACCTATATATATATATATATATATATATATATATATATATATTTCTTTACTACCCACAAGGGGCTAAACAGAAGGGACAAACAAAGACAGTCAAACGGATTAAGTCGATTATATCGACCCCAGTGCGTAACTGGTACTTACTTTATCGACCCCGAAAGGATGAAAGGCAAAATCGGCCACGGTGGAATTTAAACTGAGAACGTAACGGCAGACGAAATACGGCTACGCATTTCGCCAGGCGTGCTAACGATTCTGCCAGCTCACCGCCCTATGCTAGAGTACATATAAACCGTTGGCCGACTTGTTCCCGAATCGATCGGAGCAGTTTCAATTACCGTCTTCAACTACGAACATAAAATTACAAATCTCTTCTTTATTGTATATACGTATTGCACTTCTTTAAAATGTTGCTATTTCCATCTAATCATTTGTGTACAATCTATTCTAACACGCTAATTTTACTACGCTCTGGATATATTGGGTTAAGAATTCGTTTGACAAGAATATTATTTTCATGATATATAATGCTTCATTATGAAAAAAAAAATAATAAGTATTTTATATTTTGTTGACAAGGAAACCAGTTTAATGCTGCTGTTAGAATCACTCATGAGACTAATTTCACCGATTGCTAATGAGCTTAATGGTATATAAAATTTCATAAAAGTGTCTTCTGAAGTTGATCAATGAATCGTATGATGATCAATAATTCATGCAGAATTTTGATACTACCTTATTAAACAGATCAATGTCTCGATTTAGAGATCGTAGACATTGATTTAATGGACTCTCAATAAATATCATGATCAAAAGACTTTTTGAGTTCCTAAAACACATCAATTTTGACAAATGGCCCGAGTTAAATTAATGAAATAGATAATGTGGAGGCTACGGTAATTATCTTGCAAAGACAAAGATATATAACTGTAGTGAGATAGCAACGGCAGTGATACAGAGGAGAAGAGGTAATATGTCGATAGAGGAATGTCGTCTGTAGTAATGGGTGTTTTGTCATTCATTCCATTGATTCTTAGGAAAGATCATTCCATCTCCACACAGGTAACCACTCAACTACACTTCGACTTCCTGTTCACTGCATTATTCTGTGAAGGTGAAGCATTTGTAAGTTTGCAATATTTCTCAGTCTACAGTATAGATGTTATAGATATAGTGACAGATATTACATCATCAACGCATTAGTAGTTTGCATTTTATAGTAACAGATAGTGATATATTAGTTGGGAATAAGATATTAAAGTTAACAAAGAAAATGTATAGTCTCGCTTATATTTATATGGATGATTTCCGAGTGTATCAATAGTTACACTCCAGCGACTTCATTAGGAAATTAACCGTATTCAGCTAAGGTCTCTGAGAAAATTGTGATTTATTGCCTACATATAGACAATAGATCTGACTTTCGTTATCTTCTTCAGACGAAATATTTCAAGCTTTTCAAACATATATTTCACAGTTGGGTTATAAGCTATTCTTGAAGAAGAGGACCTATTAACATATATTCCGACTCAGTTAATGGCATTTACGTTCGTTGCTGATAGACTATGTGTAGATACAAGAGAACAATGGTTATGTAGACATATTGGACTGACCTTTATAGTCTATTTCTGCAACTTAAATCTCCGACCAATCACAGGCTACCGCCATCACAAAAGTAATTCATTGTAAAGCCTTTTCCGAAATATAATAAACCGTCACATAGAGTAACTGGGAATATATAAATTATCAAATGGATTCTAGTATATAGTCAGTTTTTTTTTTTATTTGCAATACCAGATGAACCCACATCGCAGCAGGAGGCACAAACAAGGGCGGCAACATCCAACTCGCTACTTCCACAGAAGCAATACTGAAAAATCCCCGGATGCAGTAAAGGCGGTGCACTAGCATGGCCTAAATCTCTGGCTGAGACCCAGGAAAGATAAAGTATATATACATATATATATATATATATATATATATATATATAAAACGATGAATTTTTGCCAACGTAATGTGGCAACCCTAGGAAGGGGAGGAATGTTACTGTTATTTAGCCCCTAGAAACATCGTTTCTAGCTGGTTATACGGCATAAACGTTATATCCTTAAACTTTCAAACAGTAGGGTTTAGTACCTCTACGA
>NC_043001.1:105217718-105237718 GCF_006345805.1 Octopus sinensis | reverse complement strand
TAATTTTACTTTGTGTTTATTCTTAGTGCAAGTTTTGAAGAGTGCAGTTCGAGTTTAACACTTACTTTTTTAAAGCTATAATGGAAGTGACAAATGAGCATATTCGGCATATTTTGCTTTAGGAATTCAATAAAGGCAACCAGTGTGAGCAATATTAATACCCTATACGGGGATCGGGCAATAAGTGTAAGCCAGTGTCAACGGTGATTCCAGATATTCCAAGCCAGAAGCTACAGCCTAGCAGACAATTCATTTCTAGAAGATCTGTAGAGCTCGACGAGGACGTTCTGCTCAAAACATGGCCATGATGCTGGATTATCCCTGACGTCCTGTGTATTCCTTTCAAACTACACATGCATTCTCATTTTAAGTAGGTATTCTTTTCTCTTCTCCTCAGCTCTTAGGTTAAACTGTTCCTTGCCCATCATTTCATCTACATTTACGCCCATATCTTTCGCGGCTTATAGCAGCAGGTCCTCATCACTATCTATCAAATAATTGGCAAGCATTCTCCTTTCACACCTTATATATAATGGTCTCTACTAATTAGTCCTCTGCCACCATTCTTTCTTTTTATATACAGTCTGTTTACGTTTGCTTTAGGGTGGAGCGCCCCATGCAGCGTCATCAACTTTCTCGTCTTTCTATCCAGCGTTGATATTTCCTCCTTAGTTCATTTGAGAATGGATGCACTATATCTGACTACCGCAAATGCCCAGATATTCATTGCGGTAATCACATTTGTGTCTTTCAAGTTGGATTTCAACACCAGCTTCACCCTTTTTTTGATACGCTTCATTGAGATTGTCTTTCATTTCTCTGTGTAGAATGTCATCCAGCTCCAAAATCCCTAAATATCTATAACCAATACCGTCGGGTTCACCCACAGTATCTCCTGATGGTAACCGCAATCCTCTGTAGGCTGCTTTCTTCCCTCTTTCCATATTACGTACTGAGCATTTGGTGATCCCAAATTCCATATCGATGTCCCTATCACACTTCTGGACTGTTTTGGTTAAGGAATCTATCTATTTTTCAGATTTCCCAAGCAATTTAAATCCGTAAACAGATGGTTCCATGATGGGCCTTTCTTCCCATATCGATATCCCATCTTAACTTTCCTAAGTGTCATTGTTATGGGTAATAGTGCAATTACAGAGAGTAACGGAGAAAACGAGTCACCTTGGAAGATTCCCCTTTTAATATTAACTTCTCCAAGGAATACATTACTTGAGCACAATTTCGTTTTCCACTCTTTCACGCTATGCATCAGAATATTTGTGATGTTGTCAGCAACACCAAACATCTGCAAGCATTCAACGATCCAAGAATGAGGCACCATATCATATGCCTTCTTAAAGTCAATCCAAGCCATAAACATGTTTATATGTTTTCTACAATGCCTCAGAATTGTTTTATCGATGCCCAGATGATCCTTGGTACCCATCCTACATTGTTTTTGTTCCTTTGGTAGTATTTCTTCATGTGCCAGGAAAGTGTGTCTTTGCTGCACATATTCCAGTGACTGTCTTCCAGATTATCTTTAGGCTTGCAATGTGACAGTAGTTTCCCACAAATATTCCCCCTTCTTCTAACTTCCATTATAAGCGTTGTCCTCCCAGTCATCATTCACGCGGGGACTGTACATTTCTGGACACATTCATTTAATTGTCCTGCTAGTCTGTCATACATTCTGTAGATATCTTAATTTCAGTGGCAGAGCCTTTAACACTAGGCTATTTATGTACATGTTCCCGAATTCATATAGAGTGGATGGTACATTTGGTACGATACAATGGCGTCCAGGCCTGGCACTTGTATAACATTCAATGCCGAAATTAAGTACTGAGCCTTCTACAGTTTTCCATATGTAGATTTATTACATATCCAGGTCTGTCACGCCTTTGCTCCACAGAGTGAAGTTACAATTTTTCTGCCGCTCCCTGGATCTCATCAGCTGCACTATTTCAACCTTGTCATCTAGTGACACTGGACCGCTTCAAGCTCCTTTGTTCGTTTGGCACTATGCAGTGACCATAGCTGAGAGCAGTAGACCAGGCGGCTGACATAAAAGGTCCTGCACAGGATCAACATGTCGTCGTGGTCTCTTGGCATGTAGGGACTTAGTATCCATCCTGCCAGTTGTCTGTACTTTGCTGCCATCTTAGTAATGTGCATAAGAAATGATGCACCATTGCACATACTGATCCCCAAGACCTACACTTTGCACTACATGTGACTCTGGAACTGCAGTGACATCGGGTCTGTATACATGTATATATATATATATATATATAATATTATATATAATATATATATATATATATAATATATATATATATATATATATATATATATGGCCTGCTCGCTTAGCCAGCGGGGTAGCGTCATTCGAAGGCTAAAACAATGCGAACGCATTGTGACCAGCGATGTGTAACAGCATCTGATGGTCTGGTCGGTCACGTGGCACGTGATATATAATATATATATATATATATGTATATATACACGTTTATGTATATAACATCTCTCTCTCTCTATATATATATATATATATACATATATATATACACGTTTATGTATATAACATGTATATATATGCATATATATATATGTATATATATACATATATATATATATATATATATATATATATAATATATATATATATGTATATATATATATATATACCTTTATACATATAAACATATATATATATATATATTATATATATATATATATACACGTACATACATATAAATATATATACATAGATACATATGTATATATGCGTGTATGTGTGTATGTATTATCTAAAGTTGGAAATTATGAAGGAACCAGATTAAAATAAAGTCTATTCGATCGCTGCTGAAAAGCCTTCTACTTCAGCGGCTGCCCATCCATGGATTTACAATGGTAATAGTATCATAGTAAATATGTTTCTCCATTTCCTTCCGCTGTGTAACTTGGTGATGGTATTTCGAAGGAGATGAAAGTGAAAGCTTGTAAATAATGGATGGCTAGGTAATCAGTGTAGTGTTTGTATTACATAATTTATGTGAACTAGAATACGTAAAGTCGGTTAAATAGAAAATCGGTAGAATCTATTCTATCATATGTCTTTTGATCTTCTCTTCACCTCAGCGCAAAATCTGTCTTTCATGTAAGGAATCGATAAAGGAGTTTACAGCTCTATATTGTGGGATGTATCTTTATCTCTATTTTTTATTTCATATATATTTTGTGTAGGGATCAGTATATAACATGATTTCAAAACAGCGTTACTATATATAATTATCCAAAATGTGATTTTTTAAAATATATTTTTGATTGTTTTTTCTGGCAGTGATCGTTACGAACGATTACTATTTTATCTGTCTATTTGATATTTCGTATTTTTCTTTTACTGTCTGCAGTTCTTATTATCTGACATACAGCAAGATATAAACAAAAATCGCTTCGGATTTGACGATTCCATCTTTTATTTTATGTATGTCTGCATTATCTAACACTACTTCAAGGTGGCACGCGTACCAGTCATTATGTAGGGTCTTTGCTCCTAGATCCATTGGCTCTGTATCTCTAACACGTAAATAATTCGCACGTTAGTGATAAACTTTGAACATTTATTAGTAATGTTTGTTCTGTTTATTAAAACAATCATTAAAATCTCATCAAATTAGGATTAGCATTTAATGTAAAAGATATTCAAAATCTATCTTCTAACAAATACGACCAAACCAAACAGAATATGGCAATAAAGATGTCGTGAAATACAGCATTTTAAGGTAAATTATTACAGGAACAAAACCAAGATGAAAATAAGAGTAAACATACTCAAAATTACCTAAAGGTAGTGCTCCAGCATATCCAGAGTCAAATGACTTAAACAAACAAAAAATAAATAAATAAATAAATAAATAAATAAATAAACAATAAATAAATAAAAGAATATAATAAAAGCAAACCCCAGCGGAAGAATTTTCTGACCAATGATAACCAGACATTTTCCCTTCCTGTTCAACAAAATCAATATAAATGTTACATAAAGCCGCACCGAAAATACCAACATTTTGTTCACGGAACCCATGAAGAAAACCGTTCGGCAAATATGTGTGTTTACACGCGTACATTTGGTCACCCGAGTGTACGAATTCGTGAGTTACATCAAGGCAGTTACAACTGTTCTAAATAATTGTAATTTTAGTATATAATAACTATGTATGTAGTAAACCGACCTGCAAAATTCTGTTTTTCCATAGAGATGTATGCGGCTGTAACAGCTCTCTGAATATACTCTACTAAACACTGCTTGTGGCAGCTCACTGATTTGAAGAATGCAGCCGGGACGTAAGGACAATTCTGAAGCTCGTTATGCAAAGGGTTTTGCGTTAACATGGTGCAAAATGTTATAGAAACGTATAAAAATATTGCGACTGCTTATCGATTAAATATTTTGAGTCAAACGTCTGTCTAACGCAAGCAGAAATTGCCAGGTAATGCAAGCACAACGTGAAGCATTTGAGGATTGGCATTTCAACGCCAAGGGCATCATCTACATCCACTGGGTTACCTTCTCCCAGACAGCTTACCAAGTGTACTTTGTGGAGGGTTTGAGGGCTTTCAAGAAGAGAGTTCGTCACATGAGTTAGTGACACCTGCTCCAGAACAATGCGCCAATCCTGGTAGCCCACAACGTGACAGAGATGGACCTCAATGCTGTCCTTAATCCTCCCACCACTTCAGACCTTACTCCATGGGATTTTTGGTTATTTCATAAATTGAAGGAAAAAATAAAGGAGGCTTTGACAGGGGTCATGGATACCTTAATTTTGCAGGACTTCAATGCGGCCTTCACGAAGGAGCTCGGACCAACTAATAAGTGCATTGAAGTCAGGGGATCCTTCTTTAAAGCGGACAACAGTTTTGTACTTGTTTTCAATTAATAATTTCTCCTGAATGTCTCTTAAAACGTCTGGAATGCACATTGTATATATATATATATATTATATATATATATATATATATTATATATATCACGTGATCACGTGACCGACCAGACCATCAGTGAGACTTATAACAAATAAAATTTGTATGATATGTACGACAAAATGACTAGTGTTAAAGATATGTACCAATGGTGGCATGTAGAATTTTTGAGAAGTTATTTAGCTGCGGCCATATTTGTTAGGTCGCACACTTAAAAATACGTATGCGATGTCAGTGAATGATGTTTAGGATTTTGCGTACCGTTGGTATTGAATGATACTGGTCACAATGCGTTCGCATTGTTTTAGCCTTCGAATGACGCCAGCCCGCTGGCTAAGCGAACAGGCCAACAGAAGAAAGAGTGAGAGAAAGTGTAGTGAAAGGGTACAGCAGGTATCACCACCCCTGCTGGAGCCTCGTGGAGCTTTTTGTTAGGTGTTTTCGCTCAATAAACACTCACAACGCCCGGTCTGGGAATCGAGACCGCGATCCTGCGACCTCGAGTCCGCTGCCCTAACCACTAGGCCATTGCGCCTCCACATATATATTTATATATATATATATATATTTATATATATATAATATATATATATATATATATGCGTGTGTGTGTTTTGTGTGTGTGTAACTCTGTGTGTGTGTGTTTATTTGCATATGGTCATTGTGTCTCATAAATATTATGTACTCTAAAGATTGACTATTCGAGTTTTACATTTCTATCATTATTCTTTTTTACTTCATAATTCCTTCTGAGACTTTTGCGAAGAGAATAATGTGCAGATCACAAGACTCCATTCCTTTTTTTTCTTTTCGTTGTTGTTATCAAAAAGAACAAAATAGCTTTGTCGAAGAGAATTTTCGTAAGTGTATGCTACAAGGAATATTGACATAAAGATTAAGTGAAGTCTAAATGACCACTAATCTCTTATTTTCATCGTTTATCGTTCGATCACATGAGTAGAAGAATTGAGGTAACTTTTGTTCAGTGAAGATAAAAGAATTCGCATGCAGTGACGCATGGCGACGATAAGATATTGTTTGACACAGACCATACTTTACGTTCCATGTTTAGCAATGATTTTGTATATGCATTTTCTAAGTTATATCATAGTTCAATAAGTTATCAAAGCTATCTAAATCATCTTTTAAATTGTCCAAAGTTGTAATTATATTCCTATGTGTTGGCCCCTAAAGCTTTTGAGAAGAAGCAAGTTAGCAGTAAATTTCTCGTCTATTTATCGTCAAACTTTGGCTTCAATACGATTGAAAACAGGTCAATCACATACCTTAATTTTATTGTTTGAATATAGTTATGCTGTTTCAATATATTAATGCCTTCTCAAGCAGCTAAATATATTTTGGAGATAGATAGTAAGCAGAATTGGTAGCAAACGTTCGAAATATGTGTAAGTGATTCGGTCTATTTTGCACCTGAACTCTTTTCATGCCATAGGACAGCAATTAACAAACGTAAAGTTTGAAATCAACCACTTGTTCAGAGGCAAACATTTACACACATTTATGTACAAGGTTCTTTCCTCATTCGGGTGTATGAGGAAAAGAAATAGAGAAAATATTTAGAAAGAGAATGTATGTGAATGTATGTGGTTGCGTGTGAGATCCGTGTCTGCATTTCCGAGTGAACGGTGAAAACTTTCAGACGGAGTGTAGAAAAGTTTACAAATATATTACATTTCGTTCAAAACAGCAGCAAGCCGCCAGTTCTTTCTCTAATTTATCATGCTTATTTTCCAGATGACTAACTTCTCATTAATGTCTATTACTATCATATTGCAGTATTCTAACATAATGTCTCCTTGCAATGTTTGCTCGTTATCCGTATTCTCGAGTGTAAGAAAGGAGATTCTTAATCTAACTTGTATGACGTATAAATGGAACTTCGTATCATGGTATACGGTTAGAACCAATTCCATCATTAATTACACGCACATATTTAAACGCATATATAGGCATATACATGCATACGTTTCTATACATGTGTGAGTATGTGCGCATGTGGGCGCGCACAAGATTGTGTTTGTATAAAAACACTGTATTCCACAAAATAACATTTAGACGAAAATATTAATCACAAATATACAAGCATATATAAATGTGTGCTTTTGTGTTTGTGTGTGTGTCATTGTTATATATGTGCATAATGTCAGTTTATGTGTACATTATATGTGAGTGTATATAGTTGAAATTTACAGAAAAACAAAAGACGAAGACAGGTGTATAAACAACAAACATGTGTATAAATTTAACGCTCGGCAAAATTAAAAAGTCTTTTACGTTTCAAGCCTACGCTCTTCAACAGAAAAGAACACGATGAAATAAAGAGAGAGAGAATAGCAAATAAAACACTTGTGGAGTTAGCGGTCAATCATCGCGATCGTATATACATACACACACACACACACAAACACACACACATATATAGACAGATCAAAATACGTATAGATAGATATAGTAACTAACAAAAAACTTATTAATATCAGTAATATCTATCATTAGTATCATTGGTGTAAATTCAATACCAACGGTACGCAAAATCCTAAACATCATTCACTGACATCGCATACGTATTTTTAAGTGTGCGACCTAACAGATATGGCCGCAGCTAAATAACTTCTCAAAAATTCTACATGCCACCATTGGTACTTATTTTTAACACTAGTCATTTTGTCGTACATATCATACAAATTTTATTTGTTAGAAGTCTCACTGTAAGGAAGGAGCTGGTTTCTTACAAAGATACAAAGCTCCAGCATTCGAATTTAAATAGTAAATTTGCGGTGTAAAGGTTAGCTAGTTTTTCCAATTTAAGCACTAAACAAGCAGCAAAAATCTCGACGTTGTCAGTAGTTTTCCGAAAGCGATATTCACATCGAAGCAGGAAACTGAATTCTATTCCTATTATATTCGACCTGCAATCTTTGCGCTTCATAGAAGTTTTATAGGTAAGTTCCACCAATATTCCTTTTGCTGGTGTTAAAATATTCATTCCATAAAAGGCGGATTCTATATGGTGGGGCAAAATGACCTGACACATGTGTAGGTTTCATAAAAACGAAATAGAGAAAAGAATGGAAAAATGTTAACCTACAAATGTGTCCGCTCATTCAGCCCCACCCTGTATATGTCTATTCAATGATACACATTTGTTGATGGTATTTTATATTCTTTTCTTTTCTGATCTAGGCACACGGCCCGAATTTTTTTTTTTTTTTTTTTTTGGCGGGAGGACTGTCGATTAAATCGTTTCCAGTACCTAAATGTTACTTAATGTATCGATCCCGAAATGATGAAAAGCAAAGTTCGACATGGCGGAATTTGATCTCAGAACGTAAAGACAGACAAAATACCTCTAAGCATTCAGCCTGGCGTGCTAACTTTTCTGCCAGCTTGCCGCCTTTACTGTCCAAGCTATTCTTTTCTACTCTAGATACACGACCCGACATTTTTGCGCGAGGGACCAGTCGATTAGATCGACCCAGTACGCAATTGGTACTTAATTTATTTACCCCGAAAGGATGAAAGGCAAAGTCGACCTCGGCGGAATTTGAACTTGGAACGTAGCGGCAGACGAAATACCGCTAAGCATTTTCGCCCTGCGTGCTATCGTTGCTGCCAGCTCACTGCCTTTATAGTATTGTATATTGTTATAGCGAAAATGACATGCTGCATTTAAAGGTAGTGTGTTGGTGATATTTTGGAGGAGATGCTCTCTTTGTAATCGAACACGAACAATTCTTTTAGCCCAATTCCATTGATAGGTCAGCTGAAAATGTTACCCCCAGATGATTTGGGGTTTTTAAACTCACGTAGTTCTGCAAGTGATCCACAAAGAAATTATAACTTAACTACAATTACCATATTTTCCGGTGTATTAGCCGCTATTTGTTTTGTTTCACCTTCATGTTTTCATAATGTTATTTTTCATCTAATACACTGTGTTTGTTGTTGATTATAGTGAGATAAAATCATAACAATGACAATGCATCTCATAGTTGTAAAATAAGGAATTTTGAAACTACATACACGTCAACAGCAAAAAAAGCTACCTGCGGACTCGTAGCTCTATAGGTCTTTTAAACACCGGTGCTTTTTATGAGTGGAAAAAGACCGATGTCGGGCAAACAAATAAACATATGTAAATAATATTTCTTGCTTCTTCGTGTCGATTCTTCGATGTTTACTGGTTAGTCCGACGAGAAAAAAATATATATATAAATAAAATAGAACACAGTGGTGACATTTTGTAGAGATGACCCGGAGGTGTTCCTCTTCGATCACTATCGCAAACAGCAGTAGCTGTCTTCAACCGAATACACGTCGTTGATTGGTTGAAATTACCCAAATACTTCTTTAACACGAAACAACTTCTAAAATACCAAATTTTTTGAAAAATGTTCAAAGTAAGCCGTGTTCTGCGCGTGACATTCCACCAGTATACGAAGTTTCAAACTGTTTAGTTTTAAAATAAAATAATTCTAAAATCTGTGAGCCAAACTGAACAGAACCTTTTCCCCGAAGATAAATGATAACGGATTTAAGGCCAAAATAAACAAAATTACCGAAAGTCTTCCTTCTTCGAATATTCTCTTTGAAATATTTATAACATTGGAAATGATCTTTCGGCTCTAAATTGTGTGAGGATTACTGCCCCAGCCGGTCTGAGCCCTTCAATGACAGTGACTAATGCCAAGTAGAGAGAAATCAGCAGCCATTAATGTGTAACAGGGGTGAATGCTGCCCCGTGTTCGAGTCATACCCTCACACGATATCTGTGGTGTTTTCCCACTTCGGTCTGCAAATTTTTGCTTATGAAAGGTTATTCAGCAGAGAAGTTGTATTTCCACTTGTCAGCTCATCAGTCACTGGTTCTGGATGAAATTGGTCGAGACAGCTTGTGTTAAGCGTGTATGTAATGTTTTGTCAAGCAAAGGACTTATAGTTTTGTGACAAAACGGTGGATATATTCTTGGCTATAAGGTACGTTTCTGCAATAGCATATTAACTTGCTAAGGCAAACTCACCTGCTATAGTTACTTTCAAAACGCATATTAATGGATTTTATGTAATATCTGTCCCTTGTAAAACCATCCACCTATTAGGTATTTTCCATGTGGCTTCGCGTTATGTAGTTTGGTATCAGCTAAAGTGTTTCAAGGCTGGATGTATACGTGTTACAGCCGATGTTGTTACATAGTTCTTTCCGAAATTTTAGCCAGGAGGCATTCCGCTTGAAATCTCCCTTTTTGCTTCAGATCTCACACCAGAATGCCTCACGTTCTTCCGCGGAGAATATAAACTTAATAGTAATGGATGAGAATCAAACTTCTGATTTATACTAGCAGGCTTCGATATTTTTCCACCATAATAAAATACTGTTTTTTCTTTGTTTGTTCGTTTGTCATTTTTGTTGCTTAGCGTCCTGCGTTCGTGCCTTACAGTAATTAGCTTGCCCTGAAGACTTTGGCAGGAAGAGTTGCCATAGTGTTTGTTGTTTGGTTGTTTTTGTATGGCATGTAATGGGCGAGATGTAAACTCATTATTCTGCTTAAATATTATTATCATGTTTAACCATTCGAGATAGCATCAGATGTTGTTGCATTCCTCAAGATATGTTCTCCGCTGAGTGTAATTTAATTAGGATTTCCACTGAAGCCAAGCAGGTTGTTCTGTGTAAAGGAGGCTGATAATTGTCCATCTTTAACATCAGAGGATTTCACGTGCTCTTCAGCAACAACACCCACAATTTCTACGTGAGGTCATTTGGCTTCTGTATCTTTTTTTAATCTTGGTAACTACGGGATAACGCTCAACAACATCTTACAAAAGGAGATGTACTTTGTTTCGTGATTACAGCAGCGGTTTAATTACATTTCTCAAATTTTGGTCGGGAGAAGACAGATTGGAATCGCAGGAGATGGAGTAACAATGATAGCAGTGAGAGTTGTTTTTCTTTTGGGTTTTTTTGGTTTATTTGCAATGAAAGGTTCTTATTGCCGAAGCTGTTTCACTGTAAATTATCTACATCCAAATGGGATTTGTTACAGATTTTAGCCACTTTATATAGCCAAGAGAAAGATCATCTCACGCATTATCATAGCACCGAATTAGGTCTTGGTATAACTGTAACAACCATGTGAAATGAAAAGATTACCTACGCCGTGAAAATAAGTTTAAAGACTGAAGGAATTGGTGCGTTTGTTAAAAGGGAAATGGTACATAGCGTAAGATATATTGTGCCGTTCGGTCTGAATAACTCGAAGTTGGTAAGTACAATGTATTTCTTTTATTTATGACAGAAGGAATAAGACTGGTGGAATCGACATTGTTGTGAAAGAACACTTTCTAAACAGCACCTTTAAACGGCCCTCTCTGCTTCCACGTCTGTTTTTGAAGACGCCTTGGTCGATCTGTAGAATATATATTTGCGTTCCGTTCAGCGCGACATTTGATACAATACAGTTAATCATTAACATTTCAAAACAGAATTCTCGTTAATTTTTGCTTAATTCCGATTTTGATTTTATTGAAAGGCTTGCTGTGTCTGTCGTTGTTTCTTCTTTCCTATATTTCTATCTTACCACGTAATATTTTCACATACACTCTCAGCGCCATTTCAACTTGTCATCTGTATTAAAATATCAGCATCGTTTAATCTACTAGATTCTACTAAAATCTATTATTAAAAAATCTATTATAAAAAAATAATCTATTATAAAAAAAATTATTTATCGTATTTTTTTTAATTGACATTTTATAGAATAGGAATCAATTGAAGCTTAAGTCTGTAAACAAACTCTACAGATCGATGGAATCGAATTAACGTATCTCCATATATAGCAGTTTTTTCCTAATATTAAAGTATAAACACGATGCTTAAAAAGTGTTTTGTTTTTTACTTCCTGCCTTTTGAGACACAGACAGTGTGTTTGGCCTTCGCAACGACTTCGAAACCGGTGAGAAACCTACTGTATTCGATGCTCACCGTAGATCACTGCAAGTTAACAACTGTAGGAAAGATATGAGCTCTAATTACTAATTATTTTGCCCAAACCTTCCGAGAAGGTCGGCCCCAGTCCGACGTTCTGCGAAGAGCGGACGAGGCACAATAATATGGGAAATTCCTGGATTGGTGATAGAAGAACAGAGATGAGTGCTTTGGGGGATATCTGAGGGAGATGGGTTGAGACCGTCACGTCCAAAGAGATGTAGTTATCGTAGTAACGATAACAAGTCAAAGAGAAGAGAAAACGTGACTGCATAGTAGAAACACGCGTGTGTCTCTGAGTTTCTTTTCTGGAATCAATTGAATGGTCATATTTTGATGCATCCCAGTACAACAGTGAATGCATCAACAGTGTTGTTCCAGATACGAAAGCAACACTCTATCGGGGACTCATCTGGATTTATAGATAATTTCTGAGAGATAAAATAAATCCCAGCTCTGTAAAAGAACAAGTCGTTAGAATAAAATGTTTTAAAAGATAAATTTCTCCTTAGGAAATACTCTTTAAATATATGTTTAAAAGTATATTGTTTCCCAAATGAGAACTGTTTCATTTAAATGCTTTGGTTCATAACCAAAACCGTTTTATATGTTCCAAATTCTATTTGTAACGTATTTAATGTGTTTTTTTTTTTGTATCGACCTATGTCTCACTCACACACAATATATTTGAAGGCGGCAAGCTGGCAGAAACGTTAGCACGCCAAGCGAAATTCTTAGAGGTATTTCGTCTGCCGTTACGTTCTGAGTTCAAATTCCGCCGAGGTCGACTTTGCCTTTCATCCTTTCGGGGTCGATTAAATAAGTACCAGTTAATCACTGGGGTCGATGTAATCGACTTAATCTCTTGGTCTGTCCTTATTTGTCCATTCTATGTTAAGCCCCTTGTGGACAATAAAGAAATGAATATATTTGAATATATTTACAACAACGAAAATGCTTACCCAAAATTGTTACTTCTCTGGAGACTGTAACATTTTGACGTAAAAGAAAGAGCGAGTGAACTTCGTGAAACTTCAGAAGCACTTCCAATATCACTGTTGTCCAATATCATTATGACCACTTAATATCTTTTATCTTTTATCTTATATCTCCTTCATTCATTGGACTGCGGCGATGCTGGGGCACAGGCTTGGAGAATTTTAGTTCAACAAATCGACCCCACTACGTTCGTTTAAGCCTGTGCTTATTATATCGGAATTTTTTTGCTGAACCGCTAAATCACAAGGACATAAACACACCGGCAGCGGTGGGTGACAAACACAGACACAAACACACACATACATGTATATATATATATGCTTATGACACACACACATACAACACTGGCTTCGGTAGGCCCGAAGCTCTAGTACAAGACACTTAGCCAAGATGCCACCCAGCGGGGCTGAACCGGGAACCATGTAGATGGGAAGCAAACATCATACAGCACCCACACGCCTGAACCTAGCAGAAAGATGCCAATAGAATGCACGACTGCTCACGCTTTTCGATTATAAGATATTTCTTACACTTTGTAAAACATTAGCCTTCAAAGTCAATCTCATTATTATAAACTTTTTCATTAATGAACCACAGAATGACTATTATTGATGCATGTCAATAGATCATTTGAATAACCGCTGCTAATGACTGTTACTCTTGATACCCAAACATGAGATTCATTAGTGCCGTTGTGATTTTGCAATTACTTGTAATTAATTTTGAATTTCATTGGAAATCTGTTGAAGCACGTAACAAAAATGAATGCATTGATACACTTATCTTGGTAGCGTTGTATGTCAACAAATGATTACGACTGTTATTGTTTCTTTAGAAATATCTCAAAATAAATTGTTTGAAAACGACATTTCCATTTCCTGCACAATCAGTACTACCGCTCATCGAAATTAATTTTTGATTTCTTTTATACTTCTTTACTGCATCACACGTTCACACATACACACACACAATGCATATACATATATACATATATACATACATACATATGTATATATAGTTGGAATTTACAAAAACAAACGAAACAAAAGACGAAGACGGGTGTTTAAACAACAAACATATGTATTAGTTTAACGTTCGGGAAGTGAGAAAGCCTTTTACATTTCGAGACTACGCTCTTCATTGGAAAGGAACACAGAAATAAGCAGATATTTATATATATATATATATTATATATATTATATATATATATATATATATATATATATAAAACATTATTGGTGAATTGAAGAAATGGAGCTGAACGCAGATTGAACAGAAATCGTTTTATTTCATTCTACACGTGTTTCTTAGGAGCACAGTTCGATTGTTTTTTGCTCCGCCTCTGTTCTGTTTTTGTTTTTCCAACGGATTTCCTTTTTTCTTCCTGAAGAGAAAGACACAATATGGTCCCATTATTCAATCGGATTTTGGTAATTTGTGCCTTCGAAACACGTGTAGAATGAAATAAAACGATTTCTGTTCAATCTGCGTTCAGCTCCATTTCTTCAATTCACCAATAATGTTTTAATTTCAATTATCCGCACCAACGCACGGTTGCAACGCCAGATGGTTGTACTCCAACCGTGCTGTTTACTGCTGTGATTTTTGCTACTAAGGTATCGGTTAAACTTTTGATTAATCTACTACAAGATTATTCATCTTTCTATTTCACATAATATATATATATATATATATATATATATGTATGTATGTATGTAGTATGTATGTATGTATGTATGTACATACACTATATATATACATATATTATATTAAATTAGAAATAAAACCACTATTAGGCAATATTATTATTATATATACATATATATATATATATATATATGCACATACATATATACATATATACTTACACACAGCCACACAGACACGCACACACACACACACACATATATTTATATATATATATATATATATATATATAATATATATAAATATATATATATAAATATATATATATATATATATATATGGACAAACGGGAAGAAGGGGCACTCAACAAATTTAGTAGGAAGTACATGTCCATTTTAAAACTGATTCGGTTCCATGCTGCCTCAGGGTATGCTGACCCCTGGCGGGAGTCCGACACCGCTCTTCCTAATTACGATATGGTACACTAGAGTGTTAGGTTATTCCAATCTGAAATGATTTCTTTCAATGTTTTCGCCAAACATATTCAAAACGATTTACACTTGTATAAATTATAGAAATGGTTATTTAGTAAGTACACATATGTACTCCAACATATTCCCGAGAAAATTTTCTATTCTTATTTTTCATTCTGATTATTAGTAAGTAAAACTAACCAATACTTGCTTCTATTTACGATTGATGGCTATAAAAATAAACCATATTTGTTTATTATTCAAATGATGTCGAAAGTCATACATTACATTTTCGTGAATGTTCACCATGATGAATTCCCGATATTTTTGTATGAAATCTGAACTATGCACTTCACTGATACAACGAATTATACAAAGTAATGATTCTCAGATTTAATGTATTCCGAAAATCACAACGTTCTTCATAATTTTATGTAACTTAGCAATCTAAATTCACATTATGTAGAGATAACCTTGCTTTCACTTCTTTGACAGTCGCTTATAACAGGAGTGAATAGCCATCAGAAAGGCAGCTGTTAAATACAAACGTGTATTCACACCACATCAATCTTATGAGATCATATCATATGTGGGTGTATGTCTGTATGAATGTATGTGTGTGTGTCAAAATTTGAAATATAGCAGTTATAACCACACACAATGACACACACACACACACACACACACATGTAAATAAATGTGCATATATACAACATATATGTATTATATTATATATATATATAGGCGCAGAAGTGGGTGTGTGGTAAGTGGCCTATCGCATATATATATATATATATGTATGTATGTATATAATATGTATGTGTGTGTGTGTGTGTGTGTGTGTGTGTGTGTGTGTGTGTGTGTGTAGAAGGTTGAAAAGGAACACACGAGTTGATATATATGGAAAAAAGTCAAAATAAAAAATGCTAAAATAATTTTATAAAAAATATTTCGGTACCGGTTTCAGTCATTGAGACCATTTCAACTGTAAGTTGAAAAAGACGTCAGTATATATAAATACGGGCGTCAGTATATATTGATAAATAGATATAAGTGTGTGAGCATTTGTTTGTGTGTGTGTGTGTGCATCTGGGTGACTGTGATTTAGTTATTCCGATAGCAGTGTCTGTCAATATGGCCACTTAAATAGACAGTTTTCTCTCTGAAACTTTATTAACAAAGAGCAAATCTGACAGGGTATACATTGGAAGAACCGTGAGTTTTATGAGATGATAGGCAGCCGATTTAAGCCCTTTAAAATGCGATAGACATAATGAGTCTACCACACTAACTGTTCACGTACACAATGCGCCATATTGTATATCTCGGAATATAATTGACACTGGTGAAACAAGGCCAACATTTTATGTGTTGGTTTTGCTTCAAGGAATCTATAGAAACTCTATAACACTATAACCCAATACTATCATTAAACAAACGACACTAAATGATTTTCGCAAGTGCGATTTTTTTAAGTTTGAAAAAATCAAACATTTATTACAAATATTTCAAGGATAATTTTCTTAAATCAAAAATTATCAATTGTATAAAAGTATTTTTTAAAAATCAGATTTAACCCATTATGATGGAGGAGATACGTGTGTTTGAAATGCTAAGAGCCGCAGAAAGCACTTATGGCAAATTTCTCTTCCATTAGGTCTTTCTAACTGATATTTTAAAGGATTTTTTTGAAATAATGATTGATTTATAATTTAAAACAAGCTTCTTTATACACACACATATATATATGTATGTATGTATATATGTAACTATATATATATATATATATATATATATATATATATATTATATATATATATATATATATATATATATATATATATATATATATATTATATATATATATATATATATATTAACAGTAATGGTATGACAACAAAAGAATGAATGAGACCTTGATATTATGTAAATAGAGGAATTTATCTGTACGCACATAGGTGTGCATGTGCGTATGTGTATGTATGTACATGCGCGCACACGTGAATTTATAAGCGTTTTCACTTTCTTACCTTTTTTTACTCTCTCCACCACTTCGTTTTTTTCCCTTTATTAAACGGTCATTTTCATTGCATTTATTGATTGATTGTCTTAAAAACTGACGAGATGCCGGAGCAGATTTCCGTCCCGACATCCGAACTCGAAGTTTATTATGGCAAATGAATAATTGTCACATATGATATATATATATATGAGTGTGTGTATGTGTGTATGAGTTTTCAATAAAAATCGTTCAGGTTTTATTAGACCAGTGTTCGCACATCCAGAGAGGCAAAAACTGTTCAGTTCACCACAGTAGTTTTAATATTCCTGATTATATAGATGTCATAAAAAAATACATTCAATTAATCAATTCTAATAATATCGTGGATGTATGATTTCTGTGTTCACACGAGTTAAAATAAAGCAGAAGAAAAAATATTTTTTTATGGATATTTTGCCATCGATATGAAGGCGATGATTTACGTATTAATTCGATCCTTTTGTCTTCTGGTTTTAACTCGGTGAACACTGCAACACACAAAAAAGAGAGTACAACTCTCGAAAGTAAACCGCTATTTTGTCAACCCCACCGCCATATCAGTTCAGGATTTTCAAGAGCCTTGGTTGAGAAGCGACACCAATATTTTCTATTATAATTCGATTAGATTTTGAGTTATTAGATACAAAGCTCTTTAAGTTAAAAGGTTTTATCTTATATTTTGTCTTGCATTCAAAGAGATTTTTTAATTTGTTTTCTCTAAATTTCTTTCTTGGACATAGGGCAGCGAGCTGGCAGAATCGTTAGCACGCCGGGCGGAATGCTTAGCGGTATTTCGCCTGCCGTTACGTTCTGAGTTCAAATTCCGACGAGGTCGGCGTTGCCTTTCATCCTTTCGAGGTCGATTAAATAAGTACCAGTTACACAAAGTCGACGTCGGCGGAATTTGAACTCAGAACGTAGCGGCAGACAAAATACCTATTTCTTTATTGCCCACAAGGGGCTAAAATTAGAGGGGGCAGACAAAGGGATTAAGTTGATTATATCGACCCCAGTGCAAAACTGGTACTTAGTTTATCGACCCAGAAAGGATGAAAGGCAAAGTCGACCTCGGCGGAATTTGAACTCAGAACTTAAAGAGAGACGAAATACCTAGTTCCTTACTACACACAAGGGGATAAACACAGAGAGGCAGACAAACGGATTAAGTCGATTATATCGACCCCAGTGCGTAACTGGTACTTATTTAATCGACCCGGAAAGGATGAAAGACAAAGCCGACCTCGGCGGAATTTGAACTCAGAACGTATCGGCAGACGAAATACCGCTAAGCATTTCGCTCGGCGTGCAAACGACTCGGGCAGCTCGCCGGCTTCTCCTCTCTCTCCACGTGACCGGTGTTACGCCAAGCCTGACCATTCTTTCTTGGTACGTCAAGCATCCGTGCAACATCTATATTCCTCATCAAGCCTCTCATCTCTTAACGCCAGCTTAATTTAATTCGTCCTTAGTCGAAAGACACCTGCTGCTTCATCATGTTATTTGCATTTGTATTTGTGTACCATTTCTCTGTTATTTTCTGTTTGTGCCTCGGTTTGTACCCTCCGCTACCATCGCTCCAACGGAAGTTTCTGTGTTTACAGAACATAGCGGTTCTGCAAAGAGAGCCCGGTGGAATACGTACTAGGCTTACCAAGATTAAGACCTGGGGTTTAATTGTTCGACTAAAGGAGGTGCTTCAGCATGGCCGTAATCAAATGACTGATACAAATAAAGGAACAAAACAATACGTACATACATACATACATACATACATGCCTTCATATATACAAACATACATACATAAAAACATACATACATAATACATACACACACACATACAAACATACATGCATAATACAAACATACATACCTAAATACATACGTACATACATATATACATACATACATACATACATACATTCATACATACATACATACATACGTATGTATGTAGGTATGCACTTGCGCATACGCCTGTGTCGCCGTGTGCTTGATTACTTTTTTGGTGTGTCATGGTAATCTCTTTTCTCGTCTTTACAATTATCTTTCTTATTTCATTACTTTTCTCTCTTCACTCTCTTTCTACCTCTTCATTTTCCTCTATATTTTTCTGCTCCTTATTTTTCTATATTTGTTTTCTCTTGATTTTTTTCTTCTCCCTTTTCTCTACTTTCTTATTCGTCATGAATGCTTCTCATAAATATTTACATTCGCTGAGGTCACAACCATAACCGTCACATGCAAAACAACGCATAATTTACCAATGCATTTTAATTTTTTCCTCCAATTTTTTGTCTCTTTATTGTTGCAGTATGAATAATTTATAGATTTTCATAGTAAATTATGGAGTAGTTTATCGTATATACACCTCCGTTTGTGTTAAAATGCAACTATGTTTCTTTCGTGTTATCATAATTTGCAGCCCAAACCTGTACCACGGATTTTTTAAACATCTATGCAAACCATAAATTTTACGTAAACACTGTAAAGGAGCATGTGTTGCTATGATATATTTTCTGTCCATGGCGAATTTAGTCTTATAGGTCGCAGAAAATAATATTACCATATTTTAGCCTTTTGAAGAGATATATTTAAAGACTATATACATCAGTTTAGCTTCTTGAATGTCAGCTTAACCAGTAAATGTATAGAAGGAAATTACTCGAAAGAAGAGGGACGTCGTACCGACTTTAAATATATACAGATTTGAAGGTTTGTTATATTCAAAATGGTTGGCGAAGAATTGTTGCGTGCAGAAATGGTTGACTTTGAAACGTTATCAAAATATGACACATTGGCTGAAGAATGAAAGATAATCTAAGACAGTTTTACCTTCCAGTTTTAC
>NC_043001.1:105207718-105212718 GCF_006345805.1 Octopus sinensis | reverse complement strand
TTGTGACTTGGTTATAAATCTACGTATGCTAGGCTTTTATCGTCCCAATGATTCGATATTGCATCTTGTTCCCTCACAATAATGAACGACGTGGACAGAGAGACTGTAAAAGATTAATATAGAATAGACAGCCATTATTCGCAAGTCTTTTTATGTTTTAGCTGTTTTGTTTTCCACATTTGACGAATGACTAATAAAGTTCGACCTTTTAATTAGATTCTGATAGCGTTCATCGGTTACTGACTGTAGTTTATTATTCATATTCAAAGTATGTTTTCTGCTTTTAATCTCTGGTTGAATGATATCGTCTTCATTTATATATGCAAGAGCGGACGTTGAATTCTCTTCATTTTGATATGATTGTTTATTCGTTACGTCGTCTACATTCGATAGTGTATTCTAAAAGTAATAATTCTTTTCTTGTTCTTTCTTGTGTGAGTGTGTGTGTCTGTGTCTGTGCCAGTGTGTGTGTCTATGTGTGTGTGCTTGTGTGTGTGTGTGTGTGTGTGTGTTTGTGTGTGTGTGCGTGTTCATGCCATCATATGTAGCGTCCTGATGGGAATTTCATAAGCATGGGCAGAAAATTGATGGCCGTTACGATGTGAGTTCTTGTTCATTTTGGGAAATTTTCTTCTGTTTAATATTAATTTATGGCTATAATATTCCTTTCAACATTTCAGCATTCCCTTATGTATCGGTTTTCCCCCAGTCTGTTTCTTTAGGTTCCCTGTATTGAACTGCGACCAGGCCAACACAGAATTTCTGAAGGCATGTTCTTGTTTTACTACTCTTACCGTTGTTTCTTTATCTAGCATGATAGTATGCACCTCAGAGGAAATGCATACAATTATTCAAATTCGACAAGAATTTAAATGAGTTCAAAAATTGCGAAATAATCCATAGAAGGTTCAACGGAAAATATGCCACAAATAATTTGAAATAAAAAGGATGTCAAAGAATAATGACAATGTTCAATCTTAAATACTGGTTTCAAATTTTGGCAGAATTTCGGGAAAGGGGTAGGACGATTACATCAACCACACATTAGTCTTAAATACTAACAAACGAATCTGTCTCTGTTCATAGTTAATACATAAGAACATTGATTGAGTTTAATAAGAACTATGTGAGAATGTTCTAGCAATAATAATTATTATATATTTATTTATTGCCCACAAGGGGCTAAACATAGAGGGGACAAACAAGGACAGACAAAGGGATTAAGTCGGTTATATCGACATCAGTGCGTAACTGGTACTTTATTTAATCGACTCCGAAAGGATGAAAGGCAAAGTCGACCTCGGAGGAATTTGAACTCAAAACGTAGCGGCAGACGAAATAATTCTAAGCATTTCGCCCGGCGTGCTAACATTTCTGCCAGCTCGCCGCCTTTCTAACAATAATAATTATTATAGTGCTGCTATTTTTGAGAAAGAGCATTTGATTAATCTTTATTGGAATGACAAAGACCTTACAGAAATTCTTCTCGATTGTTCCGTCTGCTGCAAATACAAATAGAACGATAGATACATTGTTCAACTTTCAGAAGGCTTCGAATCCAGAAAGGAGACGAATGTAATTCTTCGGTCGTTCAGCTTGAATTTGCACACCATTATAGTAAATTTGTAACGCTATGTCGATAACTTATATACTATTGCTGTTCTGGTCATGGAAAATTATATCAAACACATCTCAATTCTTTCATCGTTTGTTTATGATTTTAGAAACACCACGTCAATAATGATTTCGCTTTGTCCTGTTGCTTCGCTGTAGAGATCAGTGAACGAATTACAGCATTGCCGAAAGTGTCTGAGGATCATACTCAAGTGATTAAAACGAAAAGAAGTGATTTGGGATAAAAGGAATAATTACCACAAATATTTTTATTAATATATTTATGCTTTATTGTTTCTTTAGATAGTTTCACGCATGATTAATCAATATATATGTACACACAAACGCACACGCACAAATACACACAAACACAAACATATATATACGCGCCTATACATATATATTTATCCACAAACATGTGTCAACGTGTATATATACAGTTTTGTATATTCTTTTTACTCTTTTTACTTGTTTCAGTCACTTGACTGCGACCATGCTGGAGCACCGCCTTTTAGTCGAGTAAATCGACGCCAGGACATATTCTTTGTAAGCAGAACTGCTAAGTTACGGGAACGTAAATACACCAGCACCGGTTGTCAAACGATGTTGGGGGGACAAACACACACACAAACACACACACTCACGCACATATACATACATAGATACGTATATACGACGGGCTTCTTTCAGTTTCCGTCTACCAAATCCACTCACAAGACTTGGTCGATCCGAGACTATAGATAAGACACTTGCCCAAGGTGCCACGCAGTGGGACTGAACCCGGAACCATGTGGTTGGTAAGCAAGCTACTTACCACACAGCCACTTCTGCGCCTGTATATGTGAACAAATACACACACACACACACACACACACACACACACACACACACATATATATATATATATACGCGCCTATACATATATATTTATCTACAGACATGTGTCAACGTGTATATATACACATTTGTATATGTAAACAAATACATACACATATGCATACATGCATGTGTGTGCGTTTTTGTGCGTGTGTTTGTCTGTACTGACATTTATCAACAGATAGACTGGATGTTGCCATGGTTTATCGCGTCATTTCTTCTTTAAGTATAAGCTGGAATATGTGAGGCACCGGAGAGGAGTTACAAATAGACAAAGTCACCAAGCGGTTTAAATGCGCAATTTGGTTGTCCTTCGGTGATCCTCATGCACAAGCTGATGAAATTTCCACCCCCATTTCCGGGGATGACTCTCGTAATAGGTTTTCCAGGTCGCCCATCGTCTATCAGAGACGTTCGCTTGTGAAGCGCCCTTGCCACTGGAAACATTGCTGATGTTTATTTTTTCTTTTTGTTTATTGTATGGGTCCGTGCAAATAATCTTAACGTCTCAATTGAACTTGCAGCCTGTATGTCTCTGCCATGTTGGTCCCGAGCTTGAGCAGAAAGAACATTGCATCGAAGCCTGTCAACAACAAGGGAGAAATGAGATTGAGGCGTTAGATCGAGAAACAGCGAAGGAGAGATGGGATTGGAGAGAGGGTGAAGTATCTAAAGAGAATTAGGGCTTAGCAGACATAAGATGGCGGCGTGAAGATGAAGAAAAATAAAAGTTCAAAAAGAATATGTGAACAAGATCAAAGAGAGGTCTTTTAAAAAGGGGACAATAGTGGAAAAGAAGAGATGGTGGTAAGCGGTCGGGATTGAAAATTAACCAGGCACGAAGTAATAAATAAACGCTAGTTGCATTGATATGATTAAAGAAGAAAATACTAATAAAGGAGATGCAAATAATGCATGGATCTCATTGGAGACACAGGTGAGAAGAGGGCGGAAAGAGAACAGGTGAAGATGAGATGGAGAGAGGGAGACGAGAAAGTCTTAAGTGTCCATCGTGGTACTCCATCGGTTTAAGACGATGAGGGTCCCAGTTGATCCGATGAATGCAACACGCTGTTCGTGAAATTATTGTACAAGTGGCTGAGTACTCCACAGACACGTGTAAGCTTAACATAGTTCTCGGGGAGATTCAACGTGACACAGACTGTGACAAGGCTGACCCCTTTGTAATACATGTACAAGAGAAACAGGAGTAATGAGTGAGAAAAAGTTGGGGTGAAAGAGTACAGAAGGGTTCCCCTGTATGTACTCTACGGTCATTAATAGTTGTATAAGCCTCACTATAGATTCTGATAAAATTAGTAGACATTATTTTGGGCTTCCTGATTATATTCAGATATTTGGTTATGACTGTTAAAGCCTGGCGTATTGTGGTGATCAACTCTGCTTAAACGAATTGTGCTGGGGTTGAGGTTATCACTGCTAGAGGTATTTGTCGTATACGAACCATTGATAATGCTATGCAGCTCATAGTCGGGGATATTTTTATTAGTATTATTACAGTTTTAAGGGGTGTCATTATTTGGTAAACATAAGTATGTCGATGTATATCTGATTGGGTATGTGGAGAGAGTCTCTGTGTTCGTGTTTATGTATTTATCAATTTATATACACATGTGTGGAGGCGCAATGGCCCAGTGGTCAGGGCAGCGGACTCGCGGTCGTAGAATCGTGGTTTCGATTCTCAGACAGGGCGTTGTGATTGTTTATTGAGTGAAAACACCTACATTTCCACGAGGCTCCGGCAGGGGATCGTGGCGATCCCTGCTGTACTCTTTCACCACAACTTTCTCTCACTCTTTCTTCTGTTAGCCTGCTCGCTTAGCCAGCGGGGTGGCGTCGTTGAAGGCTAAAGCAATGCGAAGCACATTGTGACCAGCGATGTGTAGCAACATCTGATGGCCTGGTCGGTCACGTGATCACGTGATATACATATGTATTGATAGAGAGGGAGAGTGAGGATGCAGCGATTTTCAATATACTAATATTTAAAGCTTAAACGTAAAATTATTTCAGTTTATAAGATGTAGTAGAGACATTCAGTGCATTGCTCATAATCTTTTTGTTACAGGCTTAATCTGTGATAGTAGTAAGGACGTATACTGATATTATGAAAGAAAAAGCGAGTGTCGCGTTTGGAGCGGCGCGAAAAAACATATGTATTAACAAGGAATGAGGTAGTGGAACATGAGCGATTATTGGGAGAGCAAGTATAGGCGAGGGATGAGCAGAGAAAACGGAGAAATAATCAACGAAATTGTGGCCAATATGATAAGCAAGTAACAGAATGCGGAAAAAGATACAGAGCTAAGATAACTGTGAAAGCATCCACAAGATGCTGACGATTTCGAAAACCTGTAAAATACGTGAAAAATTTTAAAATCGTGACAACTATTTATGATAAGCAAAAGGAAAAATATATAGAATAACGATTAGCAAGCAGCAAACATGTTAAACAGAATAGCATAGACTAGGGTAATGGGAGTCTTTCA
>NC_043001.1:105190218-105202718 GCF_006345805.1 Octopus sinensis | reverse complement strand
GTGGGGTGGCGGGTGAAAGAACGACCACGGTTTGAAGGTGGCAATTTAAGATAGTTCCAAACTAGTAATGGTATATGAATGTGAGCATGTACGCATGTATACATACGTACATACGCACAAACACGGACATAGAGCATGTGTGTGAGTGGATAGATAGATACACGTTTATACACACACACACAACAATATATATATTTTAATTATATATAGTATATATATATATATATATATATATATATATATATATATGTATGTATGTATGTATGTATGTATGTAAGCCATTTAACCGTTTTTATTTTCTCCCTGTTTATTACTGTGTTCCTTTCTGGTGAAGAGCGTAGGCTCGAAACATAAAAGACTATCTCACTTCCCCAGTGTTAAACTAATACATTTGTTTGTTGTTTATACACCCGTATTCGCCTGTTCGTTTTTGTTTTTCGTTTGTAAATTGTATATGTATATATATAGGCGTAGGAGTGTGTGTGTCGTAAGTACCTCGCTTACTCACCACATGCTTTCGGATTAATTTCCACTGCGTCGCAACTTGGGCAAGTGTCTTCTACTATACAATCGGGCCGACCAAAGCCTTGTGAGTGGATTTGGTACACGGAAATTGAAAGAAGCCCATCGTATGTATTGTAGATATAAATGTATGTGTGTATATGTGTTTGTGTGTGTGTGCTTGTTCCTCCAACATCACTTGACAACTGATGGTGGTGTGTTTACGTCCCCGTAAATTAGCGGTTCGGCAGAACAGGCCGATAGAAAAAGTACTAGGCTTACAAAGAATAAGTCCTGGTATCAGTTTGCTCGACTAATGGTAGTGCTCCAGGACGGCCGCATTCAAATGGCTTAAACAAGTAAAAAAGAGTATATATATATATATATATATATATGTGTGTGGTGTGTGTGTGTGTGTGTGTGTGTGTGTGTGTGTGTGTGTGTGTGTGTGTGACCTCGTGTGTACCGTTGGCGATTGTTTTCCTCTGTCTTCCCTTCTCTGGATCTTTCCTTCTCCTATGTTTCCGACGAATAGCCCCGCTCGAAACGTTAAACCCTCCTTCTTTCCTTCTTTCCTGACCGTCCAATAATACTACATTTGTTCAACGTCCTCGCGTTGTGTTTTTTTTTTTGTGCTTTCATGTTTGGATTAACTTTACACACACACACACACATATATATATTTTCTCTCCTTCTTTCTGTGTTTTTCTCTCCCTGTGTATCTTTCTGTTGAAGAGCGTAGGCTCGAAACGTTAAAGACTTGTTTTATTTATATTTCCTGAGCGCCATACTAATACAATTGTTCGTTTGTTTTCCACCTGCCTTCGTCTTTTGTTTATTTTCATAAAGCTTCCCGTTATATATATATATGTATGTATGTATGTATATTTTTTCCAACAACAGAGTAAACAAAGAAAAAGTATTCAAGAAATATAAACCACATCTAAATATTTAAAGCAGTAACCGATAATCATTAAATGAGGACCTGTCACACACAAACACAACATAACCCCACACACTACAAATTACAAAATATACTTCGAAAAAGAAAAAAAAACACATATACATACACACACACAAACACCACTGAAAATACACAGACACACATCAAACAAACAAACATACACACAAATTCACCAAATCCTTTAACAAATTTAGACCAAAACTAAATATCTAAACACCCACTGTCAATCATCAACTAAGGATCTGCCACACTCACACACACACACATACACTCACACATACACACACTCACACACACACACACACACACACACAATACATTATCAACAAAATCTAAAACATACACATATACACAGCCACCAAAATATGCCAAACATATTTCCATAAACGAAAACAACACACATAGACACAAACAAAGAAGACAAATTATTTTTTCGAAACCCTTTGCAGAAAAAGGAAAAAAAAAGAAAAATGTTTTGACAACATATTCCAAACACACACACACACATACACACACAGCTTGCCAAATCCTGAATAGAAACCTACTATCAATTCAAAACACTTCTTTTCAATAGAATTCCTGAACTTATGAACCCCACCCCAAATGTACATAGACAAAGCGCATATAAGGAGTGACTCTACAGTAAAGATTTTCTTTACACTAAAACACGTATTACAACCTGGTAACCCCAAATATTTTTTCCCTTTCACTTCATAAAAATCTCTTGTTGATATTTGATAAGATGGATACATCGAAACCGGTTGTATTTTGAGACGACTAGTTGGAAGAAACGTTAGCACGCCGGCTTAGCGGTATTTCGTCTGTCCTTTGTGGGTAGTAAAGAAATAGGTATTTCGTCTGCCGTTACGTTCTGAGTTCAAACTCTACCGAGGTCGACCTTGCCTTTCATCCTTTCGGGGTCGATAAATTAAGTACCAGTTGCGCACTGGGGTCGATGTAATCGACTTAATCCGTTTGTCTGTCCTTGTTTGTCTCCTCTATGTTTAGCCCCTTGTGGGCAATAAAGAAATAAGAAACGTTAACACGCCAGGCGAAATGCTTAGCAGTATTTCGTCTGTTTTTACGTTTTGAGTTCAAATTCCGCCGAAGTCGACTTTGCATTTCATCCTTTCGGGGTTTATAAATTAAGCACATAAAAACGTTACCAACGATCTAAGTAACGCAATGACAAGCAGAATAATTATTAATTTTTGAAGATAAATCCTCATGTATTGTCAAAGCGTTGAGGAACTATAGGCAACAAGGCGATTGCAAAATGCCATTCTATAATCGTTGGATTTCTATATGCAAGAAATGTGCATCCGATTCTGGAGTAATGTATAGCTGCATGTGAAATTTCCTAGATAATAAACAAATGACAATATTTAGAAAAAGGGATGAGATATCAAAATATATTTAGAAGAGCATAACTTCAATCTTTATGTAGGAAATGAATGTACGGCATGAAAAATTATAATAGACAGACAAACATTTCTTTTTTCCTTCCAACCTATAACCTCCTGGCTAAGCACCTATTTCTTTATTAACAACAACGAGCTAACACAGAGAAGACAAACGGATTAAGTTAATTACATCGACCCCAGTGCATAACTGGTACTTAATTTATCAACCCCGAAAGGATGAAAGGCAAAGTCGACTTCGGCGGAATTTGAACTCAGAACGTAACGTCAGACGAAATACGGCTACGCATTTCGCCAGGCGTGCTAACGTTTCTGCCAGCTCGCCACCTTCCTGACCAAGCTCCTAAGCTGGTATCGAAAACATGAAACACACATGTATGCATCAAACTGCATGAGCGCGCATATACATGCATGTAGGTAAATATATAAATGTGTATATAAAAATACCTACCTATACATATATTCTGTGTGCGTGAAAGGTGTTTGTGAATATGTGACCATGTATACATTTATTTTTCTATTCGTTTCAGCCCTGTAGCTGAGGCCATACTGGAACGCCACACGAGCGTATGTGTGTATAAGGTTATATATACATTGGATGAAGTATTTATAAATATATTCTCCCATTTTCCAGTAGACTCTATTAATTACTTGTACCCAAATACCATCAAAGTCACTCCGACAAATTCCTATATTTTAGTATATTTTCATATACTTTTATAAATATGATGGTTCTACAAATTTTTATGTTTCTTCATGTCTTGCTAACAAAGCTGAAGTTTATGATGTTTGATTCATATTGATGTCTGATTCCATATACAAACAGAGCCGTCTAATTCCATAACCGTTCGCGAATACACACATGGACACAGATAGATAGATAGATAGATAGATAGATAGATAGATAGATAGATAGATAGATAGATAGATAGATAGATAGATAGATAGATAGATAGATAGATAGATACATACATAGATAGATAATGTACATATATATATATATATATAAATCCCATTCTCAAGATACAGAAGTAAGCATATTTATCAATATATGTATATATATATATTATATATATATATATATATATATATATAATATATATATGTATGTATGTATATGTAAATCACCTATACACACATGCGTGTATACGTATATATATATGCATCTATATACATATACATGTCTATGTGTAAATATATATATATGTGTAAATATATTTATATAAATATTTACACATATTTAGATAAATATATATTATATTTATATAGATATATATATATATATATATATATAATATATATATATATATATATATATATATATATATATGCATGTGTGTATGTATATAATAAACATAATACAAACACACGCGCGCGTACACACACACCACACACTCCCATATGCATACATACACACATCTGAATCTAAATCTTTATAGGATATATTATTACGACAGTGTTCTATTTAAAACATGACACCATTAACTTCAAACACATGACATACATCTCTGAAGTCGGAGGATTCTTGACTGACGTGCATGGCAAGCTTTTAACTAACCATATATGTGGATTAAATGGTGATAAAACATGAGAAACCAGATATTCTTGTACATTAATCGATTTATCTATTGGTTTATGTGTCCATCTAGAATTTTATACGATCATTTCTTTCTCACAATTTATTTAGCTTTCTCTCTGTATCTCTATTTCTCATTTGCCTATGTTTATTGCTCGTTTGTTGAAAGATGGAACAACCTGAAGCTCTGAAGTGATTTCAGAGCCACAATTGTAATATATAAAGTACAGTAAAGTAACTCGATGGGCAACTTAAGTTCCACACACTTGGGAAGGTAATTGAAACGGTTTCGGTCATACGATAATGCCTCAACCGTGCCAAGGAAACCTACATGACGCAGAAGACGTTCTTCCAGTCTTGTAATGTCCAAATGGTTCCAACTTGCTCTATAACATTTTTTTTATTACTTTGGTGTGCTTGAATTATGCATAGGATGTGTATGTGCGTAGGAATGTATGCATGTGTGCGTGCGAGGGTGTGCGTATGTATTATCTATTTTCTATCTATCTATCACCACACACACATATTTATATACATATATATTTATATATCCGTATGTATGTATGTATTTATATATGTATGTATGCATATATATATATATATATATATATATATATATATATATATATATATATATATATATATGTATGTATGTATATCATATAATATAATATATATTGGATATGGGCGAGCGTTGTATTCTTTCTTCGCTGGGTGGATTCGTGTGGAAAATGGCACACATGCGAAGGCCGATGCATAGATTGGAATGCGGTTTGTATTTTTTTCCTACACCCCATAGTTACTGAGAAAATTGATTAAGAAATTTTCTAATGTAATTTCCCTGTTTGTTCTGCCATTAAAACAACCAGTTGCTCACACACCCGGCATATACCATTTTGCTAGCAACAAGGGGAGTACAGGATGACAGGGAAGCAAACCTTTGGCTATGCTGTCTCTATTCTTTCACTTCTTTGTGGGGTTAATTACCGTAATCTTTAGTTACAGTTTATCATTCAGACTACATAATAGGCAGAATTGTCGGATAGAGACAGTAGGGTTGTTTGAGGGATATTTGGCTGCTATTTCTACAAGATCTAGCTACCATGTAGAGGTCTGAACTTAATTTTCATTCACATATTTGCATTTCAAAAATTTGACACAACCTTTTCCATAAATCAACTATGACCTCACATTTTCTATGTGTGTGTGTACCTTAAAAGACATTAATCATCACGACACGCCCCTTTCTCACTCTCTTTCTCTCTCACATACGCACGCGCAAGCACACGCACATACACACACACACACACACACACACACACACACACACGTCCATTTCTTATATGTTTTTTCAATTTCTGCTCTCTGCAAATAATTTTTTTTACGGATACAACTGCTTACAAAAATTGGGATTAATGTATAATCGAATAGAAATAGCTCTATTTCTATTGGATTAGGAATAGGAATAGCTCTCAGAAAGAGACTACGTACAAATTCGTTCTTCACAACTCCTGAAGCTGTTTTCTGACAAGGTGGAGAATCAGGAAATTTTCATACAGCTGGAGGCTCCAATGGAAGCAGGGGACCCGAAATGATAAGGTTGAGAAACGCTGTTATAGATTATGCCTAACCGAAAACGACCACAGCCACATAATCCAAACAGACCGGGCGAAACCAGGCTTAGCTGGTAGTACATACATATATATATTAGAAGGTTTGTAGGTGATGTACAGGTATTATATATTAGAAGAACTGAGGTACTCAGAAATCTGGTTGGTTTTATATTTACAGATATTAATAGTATGTTACATGTTTTTATACATCATATATCATATAATAGCGTTTTCGTCCACTCTAGTGGAGTCTTCAAACTGAACTAACTTTTGCAGGAATTTTGACTCTTTTTATAGTAGTGTTGAGTGTGTAGGTGTGGGGACTACTTTATTTTCTCCGCTTCTTCCTAGCCCTCCTGTGTGACCCCTCTGTCCGGCATTCGCCATGATAGATCGCTAGCCACTAAACCTTTTTTATTATTTTCTCTCCCTGTTTATTTCTATATTCCTTTGTCGAGGAGCGTAGGCTCGAAACGTAAAAGATTTTCTCACTTCCCGAGCGTTAAACTAATACACGTGTTTGTTATTTACACACCCATTTCGCCATTTGTTTTTGTAAATTCTCACTATATATATATATATATATATATATATATATATATATATATATATATATATATATATAATATATATATATATAGATATATATATATATATACGTACACACACATACACACACACACACACACACAGATATGACAAATGATAGAGACGGAAAATAAAATGTTTATTGCTAACAACGATTTCGACCCATCCTGTAGATACCGGGGAGTACGTCAGGTCGCCATAGGCGGTGCACGTGCTACATCAGCTAACTAAAAAGGGACATACCCAATACTTAAACAATTATATATATAAACAGTAAATACGGACTGACATGCATGTAAGTATGGGGTGGGGTTTGTAGGTGTGTGGATGAGTGGGTAAGTGGGTGTAAATCATGTTGGTGTCACATCCCGTCACAACACTATTTCACGTCAACAGTCATTCTTCTCTTTGACAAGATACATAGAGGGAAATAAATACGCAATGAAATACAACCGGTTACTGGACACATTCAAGATTCTTCCAACAAATTCCAGAGAAACCACGTACACCCTGATGTATTTCTACAAATAGCTCTTTACTGGAATGAGCTGCAGTGCTCAAAGTATTGCTTTAATACAGAGGAAATGATTACATATAAATTCCAGTTGGTATTAATCATAGCCAGGACCAATATTCTACGAAACCTATTGAAATATATATAAGGTAGGTTGCACTTATATATATATATATATATATATATATAATATATATATATATAATATATATATATATGCGGGTATCTATATAGATAGATAGATAGATAGATAGATAGATAGATAGATAGATAGATAGATAGATAGATAGATAGATAGATAGATAGATAGATATGGTATTGGAATTTACATATACACCATCTCTCTCTATATAAACGGCAGTTTGTCTGTGTGTGTTTCTGTGTGTCTGTTTGCTTGTACCTTCACCCTGACCACGGCTTTCAACCGATTCTGATGAAACTTGACACACACATAGCCCAATGTCATAATTCAAAACTAACGCAGCGAAAATTTTGAAAAGTTCCCCCAGTTCTGAAAAAAATCGATAAATTCGACATGGGGTCGACAATCAGAAACACAAACCACAGATGGTCTAGGGGACGCAACTCGACCATTTTAACTTTCAAAAGAATTTACCATCATTTTTTCCCCCATTTTTTTTCCTATTTTTTGGCTATAACTCTCTAAAAATGCTTTATAGTTATTTCCCTTACAAACCCGAGCAACGCCGGGCGATACTGCTAGTTCTGTCTAAAAACTGGATCTACAAATTCAATATCCCTACATATCTCACATCTATTTTCTTTCCTCCACTTCACTCTCTATTTTGTATTGTATTTAAATTCGTCTCCGATGAAGGGAAACAGCTGTAAGACCTTCTATTTATAAATGTTCTAATATCTACACACCCTTGGGTTTTTATCTTATTACAAAAAAAATTATTTTATATATGTGTGTGTTTGTGTGTGTGTGTGTGTGTGTGTGTGTGTGTGTGTGTATGTGTGTGTAGACGCTCGTATATTTATATGTAGGCCTCTATTCATATATGCATACACATCCACACATATTTTTACATACATATATTTCTTTATGTTTATTTGTGTACTTATATTCCGTACACGAAGTATTCATATTCTGTCTTGTAGGAGATTGCAGAAATAATATTCTGTGGGATATATAGCAAAATCTAATATAATTCATAAGAAATTCATTCTGTTTCTGTGAATCTGAAGTATTCAATATAGAATTTGTTCACTTCTATATATTCCGTATATCGTTGGATTAATTCTGAGTTACCCCAGGCCTGTTGGAACTGAAAACTTGAAAGTACAAAATTGCAGATTAAAATGTACAACATTCAGGTATTCGTGTGTGATCATTACATTTTTCTGGTGTAGGTACGTGAATATATGAAGTTGTTTTGTGGATACATATGGTATTGGATTGAAATATCAAAAATTATCCTTATGAAGTAGAGTATCAATCAAAATCACATTTACTTTCCTGGGTGGATAATGTACGTAGAGTGGAACTCATCATGTGATCGAAAGTATTATGATAATAGAGAGATTGAAGGTCGGTGATATCGTTGCATTGCAGGCGCCAATAAGTTTCAAATATCACCAGAGAAGAATAAAAAAGAATTTATCAGATTAATAATAAATATTGTAAAAAATATTTCAAAGAAGTCAATATGGCATCAGTCGTTTTTAATCGAGTACTTAAGTACATAACTTTAAAAGCTGCACCTTACAACTTTGAAATAAATTTGAAGAAGAACTTATTTATCAAGGGAAACGAACATTCTAAGATAATGCAAAATGTAGACGTTAGACGGACAGATTATCTATCACCGTTAATAAACGCTCAGTTATGTCTCAAAATTTCTGTTTGATATTGAATCTTATATCGTTGACTAGTGAAAGAGAAATGGATGCAAACCTCACTGACTTTAGGTGAGCACAGACGTGACTAAAGATGAAAGTACATGGCTTCATCTGAAAGGAAGTTATGTGACAGATGAGAGGAAACGTAGGAATGTCATTAATGTGTGTGAACGTTTTGTTTCATACGCGAGCTTTCAAGGTTGAAGGGATCGTGGATTGCTAGAGAGCAAAATAACAAAGGCTAGCTGGAAAATCTCTTGCCAGCAAGCAAAACTGAATGAATTCCCTTGGTTATATATAAAGATAAAGATAATGGACAAAGTAGAAAGAATAAAAAACATAGATGAGTACTAAAGATGAAACAATATATACTAATTTTTCTGTGACTATTCGGATATATTTAACAGTCTGGAGAGGGATCTTTAAGGGAGAGGCCAGAGAAGTCACAGAAGTATAAGGAAGAACAGTAAATGGTGAAGATGAAGGAAAGAGGAAATTTATGTTGGAGTAAAGAAATCATTGGACGATACTGATCCAGATGTGTAGTAACCAAGCGTGATTTTCTTGTCAAATGGGAGAAGCTGATATGAGGGGAATCAGATACCCTTGAAAGAACTAGGAATGAAAGGCGAGATGTGAGAGGTCAGGAATTGGTATATTTTAATCTGAAACTGTATAAGAAGAATGATAATTGCATACGATAAGAACATCAAAATTGACAAGAGATGTTATCTTAACTATTTCTTATTTCATGACTATGGTATACATAGAGAAAGCAGCCATGAAACAGTTAAAGCAAAAATTCAAATATTTAGAACATTAGTAAAATTCAAGATTATAAAAAACAAAATACATAAAATAAGTTTTCTGTAAAAGATTTCCAAGTAGAACTATTAATTAATTTTCAAGCGTTAAGATTGAATAAGTCAATCGATCATGAAAGAGTGGATTGCTACTCATGCCAGGAAATAAAGAAATTGGTAAGATAAAGGTGGATGAAAAAATAGGAAGGTTAAAATGCTTGAAAAAATAGCTGAAACATATAGAGCAGATTTTTATTCAGCATAAAACAGAACACTGGGAACGGGGAGATCGGAACACAATCTAAGATGATAGAGATAAAGTGAGAAAAATGTTTGTAAAAAATATGGCGAACAGGGGAATCCTAAAAGAAAGAAAAACATCGGAAAAGGAAATAAATTGTAATTTCACGGAGGATAGAATGGAATTATTAAAGATACCTTCATAATTTTATCAGGAGTAAACTCTCAAATGGTAAATGAAATCTCAACCAAGAGACCAAAAGTAATTAATGCCTATTCTCCAGATGAAAGTATGAACGTATTAACGCATTAAAAATTGTAAAAGGTGTAAAGCTCTGGGAGTCGATAATGTCACATCAAAATGAAAATCGGTAGAAAATCAATAAGAATGATGAAGCAACTGATGGGAAGCTAACAACAAACAAAATCCTTGGTTTTTGAAAGGGAAATAAGATCGTACAGCGAGATAAAGGCAAGATATGAACTTGATAGGCATAGCAGTTGATTAATTTTAGTTGTCCAAGTTTAACGTCAAAATCATACACACCTGAATGGGTTTAAAGAAAATAAACCAACAGAACGGACATGCTTTAGTAGGAAATTCTCCAAAACAGTTCTTCTATAATCAAATCAAGTCACGAGAATGTTAAGTGAGAATTGGTATAAACCAGCATAGGGTGTATAGACAATGCACAGATTTTGACTTAATACAGGGTAAAACCTTTACCGATGTTCCTTTTAAAATAGGCATAAATCAGAACAACAATGACAACCTTAAAAGGATCTTCAGATCCGCAAGAAATTATATACATACAGCAGAATAATGGCTGTTCAGATACAATGCTCGTACAATAAAGTATCAGGGAAGGAGGTCCCGTTAGTCTTAAGATCTTCATCCACGCCTTGTAAGAAATATTCAAGAAAACAGATTTGGAGCAAGGAGAAACAATGATACAAGGAAAGTACTTGACAGATGGATGACATAAAACTCTTTATAAATGTAGGCAGGGAATTAAAAATGTTTCTACGTAAACGCATATCGAGCGAGTAAAAGTGTGTTGTTGAACGAAGACCAAGAAACGATCAAGTATATGATAAACGAGGATAAGAATAGAAAAAGGCTGTAATAGACAAAGAAAATAGTGATAAAAATCTAGGTCACAAAGTTGATATGTGAAATACAGATGATTTGAGAATTAGTGTGTTGCCAGGATGAAAATTTTTCAGAAGATACAGCAATATATCTTAAATCAAAAACGGCGAGCTTTCAATCAATATGAGCTCCCAAGCACATACGAGAGCAACGAAATATAGAAAGTGAAAAAGAGAAAAGTTAGGGATACAATATGAGAAAGAAAAAGTTCTAATTTTGGTGGGAAACAGAACAGAACAACAGAAAGAATTTTATGGGAATAACTGAGAAAAACTGCTGGAATCGACATCGAAGAATACATGAAGACGGAATGGCGAAATGCAGGAGAGGCTTGAACCAGAATGATAGCGGACAGGAAGATGCAAATCAGGATAAAAGAAAGAAACGGTCACCAGTAGAATACTGTGATATGAGAGAAAATAAATCTAAGACATGCATACATACATACATACATACATACATACATACATTCATTCATACATACCTTCATTCATACATACATACATACATACATTCATTCATACATTCATACATTCATACATACCTTCATTCATACATACATACATACATACATACATACATACATTCATTCATTCATACATACATACATACATACATACATACATACATACATACATACATACATACATACATACATACATACATACATACATACATACATACATACATTCATTCATTCATACATACATACATACATACATACATACATACATACATACATACATACATACATACATACATACATACATACATACATACATACATACATACGTACATACATACATGCATACATATATACATATATACATACACATGTCACGTTGACGAATGCCTTCGTATCAAACCATAAGATATTTTTTCCTCATATTTTCCTTTAAGAAATCTAAATTTCCAAGGCACAAATGACAATCTTGTTGCAGTATTTGTTTTTATTTTCTTGATATATGAACAAGTAATTCACTTATTTGTTCCGCTGAGAAGAAATTTGAGAGATGATAAATTGAGCTGTTATATGCGTAGCGCGTAAAGCATGCATATTTATAAGAACATATGGCCTAATATAATAACACACACAATTAGATATTCAGGTATTGTTTCCCCAAAATAATGGTCGACATGAGCAAATTGGGAGAGAAATATTGCCTCTACATTTTGTATACATCTCTCTCTCTCTATCTATCTATCTATCTATCTATATATATATATATATATATATTATATATATATATATAGATATATA
>NC_043001.1:105185218-105187718 GCF_006345805.1 Octopus sinensis | reverse complement strand
GAAAGAAAGAGAGAATGGAATTCACGAGATTCTTTATTGTTCAGAACGATCGTTTCGACCCATTTTTACATCAGTCATTCGTGGATGAGGTTCCGGAGAGCTGGTCGCGGTGCATAATTCGGTAGAGATGTATCCCGTTATGGTGACTTTACAAAAGGCGCCTCGCTCAGTAAACTGGGTTTTGCTTAGTTCCATAATTTTACATTTCCTCATTTGCCTGTAGCTAGTTGAATACAGAGTATCGTGGTTCGGAATGTTATTACAAACTTTTTGAAATGTCACCCCACCTGATACATCCGCACCGAATGATGATGCTGCTACACAACCAGTTATCCAGGTTCTCATCAGCGTGAGACAGATGCAAGGTGGGTCGAAACGATCATTGTGACAAATAAAGAATCTCGTGAATTCCAATCTCTCTTTTTCTCATTTGTTAAACACACACACACACACACACACACATAGACACACACACACACAATGCACATACATTGCGGATAATTATGCATATATTCTCGCCAGCTTACATGTGATTCTGAGGAAATGTTGGGGTGGCCTATTTTCCTATTTTAACAATCATATTTATCATTCGATCCATAACCACGCGGTGGTCGATGGACGGTTACAGGGAACAGACCTACTTCTTTATCCTCTTAAGACGGACGTCATACTAGCTGCCAAAATGGAGAATCTAACCAAAAGTCTATTGCTATTAATAATTAGTGGTTTTTCCCGAGTTGGCTTAAAAAAAAAGGATTAGACCTTATCTATCAAGATAGAAGCTTTAAATACTTCAACACTTTTTATAACAGGAAGGATATCTTCCTCCACTTGCGATATTTATGTATGTTGTGTTTCTTATCATGTAGCTCTGAGAGGTCACAGTAATGATGAAACGCAACCGAATGGTTTCTGTAGTAGGGCAGTTCAGTATAATGTATGTGTGATGAATGCAAGGGAAAATAATCGTTAATATCGAATATGCTGCTTGTAATGATAATGTTTTTTGAGTCGTTAGGAATGACAAACGCCATTTACTTCAGTTGACATTTTATGTGTGTGAGTGTGTGATTGGAACGTGTCCATTAAATCGATGGTAACGAAATGTATAGTGTCGCAACAAAATTAGAAACAACTGTCATAAACTGTCATAAATGTCTATCTTCCAGATACGATATTGTTGATTTCACTTCTACTTATAATAAGAACTAGCAGCCTCCTCTAACAGACTGTGTCAGAAATAATGTTCGATTCTGAAACCAGGCCATGAATATTTTATTAACTTTAATTATCTTAAACTTCGGGATTGACTTTACAAACTTTTCTGCTTTACTTCTGCAGAATTTAATCATTTAGTTAATTATTTGTTCTCCAGAAGATTGATATTTAATTAACTAAAACTATTTTGTCTTACTAAAGCATCTGTGCTTAAATCTTCTATATCGTTGTTCTGCCATGCAGGAGGTGTCCTCGGTACATTCCACATCCTGGCACTCGTATAACATCAGGTATTTATTTACAAAAGCCTTACTTTTTCTTGTCGGTCATTCAAATAATTATATATTTGTCAATGTTTTATTTTAATTAAAGTTCCTTGCCTTACAACACGAAGACTTCTAATGCCTACATTGTTATTTTATTTATAATATTGTATCATCACTATGTGAATGCCTGTGGTTTAATGGTTAGGGTGTCAGCAGCATCATCGTAAGATTGTGGTTTCGCCTCCTGGACCGGGCTATGCGTCGTGTTCTTGAGCAAAACACTTCATTTCACGTTGCTCCAGTCCACTCAGCTTGCATAAATGAGTAAAGCTGTGATGGACTGGCTTCTGGTCCAGCTGGGGAACACATACGCCAATGAAAAGGGAAACCGGGACCATGAGCCTGGCTAGGCTTTAAAAGGGCGCAGTTATTTACTTATTATCCATCTCTATATCGTTGTGTACAAATTCATTTATTTAATGATATAGTCTCTTTACAATTGTTTCAATACTATTTATACTATATTCTTTTGACTAACCTTTTGTGAGGTTTCAAATATATATATTTAATCGCTGCCTCTTAATCATTATTCGCATCAAAGCTCACCCATATTTCTGCACTAATGATTTATTTGATTGAAAGTCATTTTAATCTAACAGAATATATCTTATCTTAATTTTATAGTATTCTTTCCGCTTGGAATAATCATAATAGATTACTTTAGAAACTGTCTTACTTGGTAAGCTTCCATTAACTTTTTTAAATTGGCCCAAACTGACGTAAACGTCTCAGAGATTTCATATTATCTCGAGTAAAGATGCAATTGAAAATTTCATTGTTAGCAAAATCAAAATCATGACTGGATAACATCTGTGTTAATTGAATCTGTGTCTCTTTAAACTGTCTTACAATTCGATTCTGGTTATATGTTGATCATCAGGTTTAGAATGATAGCAAGCTGATCAGGGCAAAATCAATTTCATACATAGAAAGATGTTCGTAAACTATAGAAGATA
>NC_043001.1:105177718-105180218 GCF_006345805.1 Octopus sinensis | reverse complement strand
ATCTCGAATCTCCGGCGCAATCATAAGTTGCTGAAAGCTGGTCGTGGATTTGTGTAGGAATCTTCCTGCAATCTGCTAGAATTAATCAACGGAAGAAACCAATTTAAATATGGTATGAATTGAATTATAAGTCTATATATGAATATATATATATATATATATATATATATATATGCATATATGCATATGTTTATGCATTTATGCACATATGCCTAAGCATGCATGGGTACACACACACACACACACACACACATATATATATATATGTGTGTGTGTACCAATGCATGCTTAGACATATGTGCATATATGCATAAACATATGCATATACATACATATATGCATTTATATTCTCATATATGTATATGCATTTACATTTATCTATCTACACACACGCGCGCACACACCCATCCGCACAAACACACACACACAGGCAGAGGCGTGTGTATTCGTCAATAGATAGATAGATAGATAGATTGATAAGTAGATAGATAGATAGATAGATAGATAGATAGATAGATAGATAGATAGATAGATAGATAGATAGATAGATAGATAGATAGATAGATAGATAGATAGATAGATAGACAATTTAATAATGAATTACATTAGCTACAAACAGCAGATATTTGACAGAACGTGTTGAAGGGGAAAATAGTTCTGGTAAAATGGCCCCCGGTCTCGCAATGGCTAGCTATTCGGATTTTTTTCATACACACTCCTTTCCTATTTCTATGTGGAATGAACGTGATAAAATAATACCGCTTCTACATTCTGCTGATGTGAAGAAGCTTTGTGAGAGCGGTGAGAAAAACTAATTTGCCATTTAGTTGGATATTCACCTTCGTATAATTATGCATATGTAGTGTATCTTTATATGAAATCCGAGGAGCAATTTTTGCAGTAATGAATACTTACGAGCTCCAAGGTTTGAGAGAAAATCTGCCAATATACTAACTCCTTCATGATAAATGTGTTACTTTTATCAGTGCAGCATCGTGGCTTAGTGGTTAGGACATCCAGTAAACGACCGTAGGGCTGTGATTTCGATACACGGTGATGTGGTGTGTTCTTGAGCAAGACATTTTATTTCACTTTGCTCCAGCTCACACATAAAGTGTGTGTGTGTGTGTGTGCGTGTGTGTGTTCGTGCCCCCCCCCAACATCGCCTGAAAACCGATGTTGGCGTGTTTATGTCCCCGTAACTTAGCGGTTCAGCAAAAGAGAACGATATTAGTTGTACCTGTAATTCAAAGGGGCCAACCTTGTCACATTCTGCTTCACGCTGGATGTCTCTGAGAACTGCATTAAGGGTACGAGTGTCTGCGGAGTACTCAACCACTTACTCGTTAATTCCTCGAGCTGGTATTTCTCTTGATCGAACCAACTGGAACAGTCGTCGTTTCCACCGACGGAACGCCATTTGCGCTATCTCTGTATTAGTTGAACATAAAATTGATTTAAATGAAATATACAATAATGATGATATCAAACTTTTGTCACACGGGCAAATTAGAGAAGGGGATTAAGTCGATTATATCGACTCCAGTGCGTAACTGGTACTTATTTAATCGACCCCGAAAGGATGAAAGGCAAAGCCAACCTCAGCAGAATTTGAACTCAGAACGTAAAGACGGGCAGAATACCATTAAGCATTTCACCTGCTCACGATTCTGGCACCTTGCAGCTTTGAAATATAAAGTAATATAGTCTTTTCTAATCTAGGCACAAAGCCCGAAATTTTTGGTGTGGGGGCCAGTCGATTAGATTGACTCCAGTAGGCAACTGGTATTTCAATTTATCGTTCCTGAAAGGTTGAAAGGCTAAGTCGACCTCGGCAAATTTGAACTCAGAACGTAGCGGCAGACAAAATACCGCTAAACATTTCGCCCGGCGTCCTAACGATTCTGCCAGCACGCCGCCTTGAAATATAAAATAATATGGTCATTTCCTTGTTAGCTATTGTAGATATATTTTGCTTGCAAAAAGTCATTTTTCAAATCATGTTATGCACGTGATAATCTATACTTTGTCTTTCGTTGTTGTTGTAGTTTTTAGCCCCAGCAAAGCCCTGCTCAGATAAAAACAATGAAAACAGGATCAGTCAGAATTGTTTCTACCGACGTCATCATTCTACGTGAGCTCTTCTAATGTGGTACAGAATGGTATGCTGGTGATTTAGCTGTTATTTCTAGTTTATGGTGCTAGGACTTTGACGTTCCTAAACAGGATCATAATACATATTTTATCGAAAGATGATAAAAACATACACTCGTTTACAAGATTTTAAAACTTCCTTTGAAATCAATTCCGAAATAACGTGACAAGATTAAGTGATGAATTAAGTAAGCAGTTATAACCATCAGCAGAGCCAGCTGTACACGATACGCCATTCATTTTAGCTGGCCATAATAATATCGTTTCAGAAATTACAACTAAATGAAAGAGACATTTTATAATTGTCGCAGAAGCGGAGAAGATAGGAAAATAATAATGATGGATG
>NC_043001.1:105162718-105175218 GCF_006345805.1 Octopus sinensis | reverse complement strand
AACGCCGGTCGTCTGAATTAGAAATTCGTTATTAGCGAAAAACGTTTCGAACCAAAAAATACAGAAGGTTAAGAACAGATTAGTTAGGTTTTTTAGTAGAATGGGCTTGCGCATAGTTTTTGACGATGAATTCTTAGACATTACCCTCAATTTGCAGAATAACTCATACTTCCCTTATCATAAACCTTCCACAAATCTTAAGTATATTAGCATTTTCAGTAATCATGCCAGGCCAATTACCGATAATTTAGTTAAAAACATATCTCTGAGACTGTCCAAATTATATGCTAATGTCGACATCTTTAACCAAAAGTCAGACTTCTATAACACCGCCTTGTTAAGAGCCGGTTATAAGGAGAAAGTGTCATACATCGACTCAGCTCATTCTAAACCAACATCTGCTTCTCCAGATAGTAAAGTTACTCGTAATAGGAATAACGATTTCAATTCTAATAGTGCCAGCAACCCTGTACATAAAATAAATTCTTTACGGACTAGGGGAGGTAAGCGCCATGCAACCCCAAATTTCCAACCCAGAAATTTTCCCCTTACTATCACAAATAACACTAAAAACAATTCAAAGGCCACAAAAAACTGTATCTGGTTCGTAATACCTTTCGGAAAACAAATTAAATCGAACCTTCCCTTACAGTTCCGTAAAGCCGTTGCTAGGAACTTTCCCAGAAATTCTAGATATCATTCTATTATCAATTCCCACAAGGTCAGAATCGCTTTCTCAAACACTAGGAATCTTTCACAAATTATATCTTCCCACAATACCAAGCTGCTAAACAAAGATTCTTCACCCGGGAGTTCCAACACTAATCTTGCTAATTACAACCCATCATACAATCATAATAATAGGAATAGTATTAATAGTAACAGCATTAGTAGAGGCGAAAGTGTTACCAATGATAATATTAATAATAGTATTAGTCGTGTTAATAACAATGGTAGTGTTGATGATAACAACAATAACGGTATTATTGTCGGTGGTATTACTGCTTGTAATACCATTAATAATACTGATAATAATAGAAATAGTTTTTAGCACTAACAATAATAGTAACAACAATCATAACAATAAAAACTTCGTTTCGATCTCGGAGGACAACCCCAACAGAATTAAATTTTTGTCTAGTAATTCTAAGATTAAGAATTCTATTTACCAGTGTAGAATTTCTTCCGGTACCGATGTCTTCTTCTATATAGGAGCGTCCACTTCCCAGTTATCCAAGAGAATTTCAAACTACTAAACAACATTCAGGGATAGTAAAAAGCGACATAGTACAGGGCTAAGTAAATTAGTTTGTCGTCTTAAAGACAACAATATAATTTTCAAGTTTGATAGGTTCATACTGTCTGTATCCTTTCCTTTTGATAAGGGCAGGAGATTTTGTAACATTTGTAACTCTGAACTCTTCCATATTCTTTTCTCTAAGGTTCCCCTAGTAAACACACTCGTAGAAAAATCATACAAATGTAAACACTGGCAGAAACACACTTTCTACTCATATAAATGATAACGATAGTCACTGTGGTTTGAACAATTAGCTTTACGTCCACCCCACTTCTATAGAGAAATTCTTTCCTAAGCCTTCGAACAGTCTTCCAATCAACGTACCCTCCCTCTCCACTTGTTCCCTACCTATTATTACTTTATCCCTTCTCTTCCTACTTTCTATTTTTGACGTCAATTCTTCTAACGGTTTTTTTTTTAAAAAATACTCATTATCGCTTTGTTTACCATGTAGGTAATCATCGGAATTTTTGTCTTGTTGTCGAGAGAGGCTCCCTTTCTTTCCTGGTGAGAAGATTGCATAATGCACCCTTTATTCCTTTGGAATGAAAACATGCTGTCTTCGAAACATATGTCGAGAGTAAAGGAATTTTGTTAACATCTTCGTTCGACTCCATTCTTTCATTTTTTATATATATATATATATATATATATATATATTATATATATATATATTATATATACATCTTCATGTATGCAAGTATGTATGGACGCATGCATGTATGTTAATATCAAAAGGGAGAAAGCGTTCCCAACACCGCATCGGTCGATGATTATTCTTGACCTGCGTTTTAAAAACACTACCGATGGTTTCATGCGGGGATGAACCTTTTAACAACTAGCAAGTCTGGCACCTGCGAATGTTTGGTAGTGGTCTGTAAGTTAGGATTAATAAAAACATCCAATACGGAGACGAGCACTAGCGTTCCAATACGACTGGCTCGATAGATGTTAACATGTTCATCTTTACATGATACTATTAGTAACATATATATATATATATATATATATATATATATAAGTTCAGTAAAATTTAGATTCAGATGACTATGGTACTTAAGTTAAAGACACCAGAATTTAGTATGGTGTTAGCCATATAATTTAAAATAAGGTGATTATAATCAAAATAAGCAACAAGGATATCCAGAGGTATATATATATATATATATATATATATATATATATCACAAGAATAAAATAGAAATGAAATCTGGATATATACTGGCATTCACATAAATAAAATATTGGTGCAGAGGTTTCAATAGATATTACAAATGTCGGTTATTAGCAGACAAGAAATAGACGCAAAAAGGCATTACAGTTCGTAATGAATTTAATAATAAAGATTAGGTAACAGAACCGAACATATGTGCAATTTTCATTATGATTTATTGTATACCCGGAATTATTGACAAAATTTTGCACTAGTATATCTTTCAGTCATATCTAAATTGCTATAATTCACTTACAAAGTTAATATCACTATTTATTCCGACAGGAAGTATAATGCAAGAGTAAATTTGATCGTATCCACCATCAATCAGTTAATTCCTTGTCAGTTACGGGACGTAATGCATTCTATTATATTGCCGCTATTTATATTCATAAATCTGACAAGGAAAGAAGTGCATATGTCAGTGAGTTCATATATGGAACGATGTAGTATACACAAGCACGCACATGTACGCATATATATATATATATATATATATATAATTCATGTATAGGCATGTAAATGAATATATATAGATGCGTTCGTGCGCGAGTATGTGTGTATTGAAATATTGTGAAGTGGAGTTTAAACTGGTTTAGTGTATCACAATACGGCAAGTTGGAAATAAAAGTGAGAAAACAAAACCATAAGACAAAGACATAAGCCATTTAAACTGTATACATGTAATGATATATTAGCTAATTAGCCTGGCGCTATTCTTATCACTTCTGGTGTGATTTAATTTTTTTTTTAATAAATGTAGACCGTCCAAGTTTCCAATTTCCGATATATTTGATAGTGACTGTGTTATCCGTGGTCATGATAAGGCAGATCAGATGAATAAATTTTTTAGCAGAAGCACTTTTATGAATGTGTCCTTCAGCGTGAGTAAATTGCTTACAAATGCTGTTATTGATGTAAACGTCCATATATTCATTTCACTCTACTCGCCAGTAAATAATTGTCCTTATTATCTATAGGAAAATTAAGGCGACCAGCTAGCAGAAAAGATAGCGCACCGGGAAAAACGATTTGCGGTATTTTCGTTCGCCTTTACGTTCTGAGTTCAAATTTCGCTTTGCCTTTCATCCTTTATGGGTCGATGAAATAAGCACCAATTGAGTCCGGGGATCGATGTAATCCACTTACCCTCACCACGCCTACAAAATTGCTGACCTTGTGCCAAAATATGAAACCATTATTAGTCGAAAAGTAAGGCGGCGAGCTGGCAGAATCGTTAGCACGCCGGATGAAATGCTTAGCGAAATTTCGTCTGCCGCTACGCTCTGAGTTCAAACTCTGCTGGGGTCGATTTTGCCTTTCATCCTTCGGAGTCGATAAATTAAGTACCAGTTATGCACTGAGGTCGATATAATCGACTAGCCACCCTTTCCCCAAAATTGTCAAGGTTTTGTGCCTAGTGTAAAAATAATTATTAGTAGGAAGGTCACCAGTGTGTTAATGGCAATCAATTTAGAGGCAGGCATTATGTCAGGGAGATAGATCGAGGGCGCCATTGAAAACAAAAGGCATCTCATATAATCACATGTGTCCACCACAAATAATCGAGCCAAGCCACTTGGAAGAGAAGTCCTGCTGTGGAATATCTGGAGATGGTTCCAATAGGGAAAAAAATATATTTATGGCTGTGTGGTGCCTTGGACAAGTGTCTTATATTATAGCCTCGAGCTGACCAAAGCCTAGTGAGTAGATTTCGTAGACGGAAATTGAAAGAAGCCCGTGTGTGTGTGTGTGTGTGTGTGTGTGTGTGTGTGTGTGTGTGTGTGTGTGTGTGTGTGTGTGCGCGTGTGTGTGTGTGTGTGTCTGTTTATTTGTCCCCCCACCATCGCTTGACAACCGATGTGGCTGAGTTTATGTCCCCGTAACCTAGCGATTCGGCAAAAGAAACTGATAGAATAAGTACTGCGTTTACAAAGAATAAGTCCTGGGGTCGATCTGTTCGACTAAAGGCGGTGCTCCTGCATGGCCGCAGTAAAATGACTGAAACAGGTAAATGAATAAAAGAATAAATCCGCCTCATCACACTAAATCACTTAATATCCATGGCAGTTAAAATAAGTACTAATTGAACATTGGAGTGGATTAAATCAATTTAGCACCGCCGCTAAACTCATGACGTTGAACCAAAATCTAAGCCAATATCTATGGCAACTGCAGAAAAAAGTGATATCCACTAGTACATATATTCTCTGTAGAAATGCGCGTTCATCTTTACATAATCACTGATGCTGACACGAAAGAAACAGCTGTTTATAGAAGAATTGTGTACGTTCATGAATTTGTCGCAGTGTTGTTTCTGCTTTCGAAATCAATGTGGGTAACGTCTACAAAACACTGACGGTCGGATTTCTCAGATTGCAGTGTAGAATTTGAATAGCGCTTTCGATGGTGTATTAACTGAAATGGATCAATATATGTGTATTGTTTCGCATTCGAATGATCTCAACCCATCTGGATTCAAAAGACCAAAGTGAAATATTATCTACGAAATGTCTTAGATTGTATCCCAACTGGATCCCAATCATACACTGTTCATAAAACAAATTATCCTTTATCCGACGAAATGCAACAATCCGTTAGATCTCTGCTTCACAAATAATACAGTATTTACCCATGAGGCGAAAGCGGCACATGCAATCGTGCCTGGCTATATGGTACCAGAATTTATGATTTTTGTTCAACATGAGAACGTAGCTCAGCAAATTCGGTCTGTTTTGTCTCAGTTTCTGATAGCCTCAAACTAAATCAATAATAAAAGAACAGGATTATTCTGGAATTATCAGTATTCAAGACAATAGCATAAAACTGAAAGAATTTATATCAATGATGCAAGATTATCCATTACGAATGTCAAGGAAACAATTCGAAGCCGGAACAAATTATCGTTGCAAAGGATGAGGCAAAGAACAAAGATTTCGTATAGCTTTAACAGACAAGCTACTCACATTGAAATATAGATATTCAAGAAGGTCCCACGCAGGAATTCAGAGTAAAATAAACATTTCCCATAAACAGATGAATGCTCTAGAGAAGATCGAGATTGTATGAAGCGAAAATATCAATTCATCTCTAAAATCTTCTAACGTTTTGCAAAATAAACTGATGCTGTTTATTACAACATGAGGTTATTACTCAAAGGAAATAGTTTATTTATTACACGGTTTTATCAAGTTAAGTATAATAACAAATTGTCAACAGCCTACTTGCACACGTGACAATCAAGGATCCGACTCTTGATGTACACAAACATGAATACAAGCATAAATACATACACACGTACGACGCACATACATACATACATACATACATACATACATACATACATACATACATACATACACACACACACCACACACACCTATATACATATTATATATACATATTATATATATATATATATATATATATATATATATATATATATATATATATATATATACAACTCACTCGACAAGAACTCACTACTAGAATGGACCATAAACAAAACTAGACTTAAACAGGATTTAGATAATCCTATCAGGTGGTGCTATTAAGTTAGACATGGCCTGGATCAATCTTTGGTCGAAACATATCTAAGTTTCTATCTAACTGTTTTATATATATATATGTATGTGTGTGTGTGTATGTGTGTGTGTGTGTGTGTGTGTGTGGTGTGTGTGTGTGTGTGTGTGTGTGTGTGTGTGTGTGCGTGTGTGGAAGGAGCATCAAATATTTACTTTGATAAAGAATATCTAATATATAGACAAAATACTCTGATGGTTTCTTGACGGTTCTCATAAACGTATAAACATGCATTTGAGTCAAATCACATTAGATATACTTCCAAACCCTTCTTAGAAACTGGAAGATCATAAAATCTTGAAAGTTTCTATATTCTCTGCTAAATCCGTTTGCCGGAAAAGTAGTTTGCGATGTATCTACTAAATGTCATGTTATCAATCCGAATATGCTGGATGCACGTTCGAACTAGGGAATAAGCTATTCAATGCGTTTTGTCACGGAGAATATATCCCGTTTGTTGACAGCTGGTGTGTATACACCTGGATCAGCTCGCAGCGCCACCTACCTAGACAGTAAGATGCTAGCATTTCAGAGTAGTTATTTCCTCTTAGGTCACAGACACTAGGCAGACGACGCTACGAGCTGATCGTCAGTAAATTACATCTGCCTAGTGTCTGCCACCGAAGAGGAGATAACTACTCCGAAATGATAGCACCTCTCAGTTTTAGGTTGGTGGCGCTGCAAGCTGATCTAGGTGTAGACACACCATTTTTCAACAAGCGAAATATATTCTCCGTGACAAAACTCACTGAGTAGTTTGTCCCTCAGTTCGAACATGCATCAAGCATATTCGGATCGATAATAACATTGCAACTTTACTGATCACTGCTTAGCAGTCCCCCTCTGTAATCTACTAAATGTCATTCCATAGGATTTGGCACGGTGCATCTTGAAGCTCCGTGCGGAGTCTCAATAATATCCAGGGACACTATTCACAATCCTCACAGTATTACCTTCTGACCATGTTAATAATTCTTGATGGTCAACCTTTAAATGTACTTACAGTTATATAAAATAGTAGCAGTATCGCCCGGCGTTGCTCAGGTTTGTTTCGACTCTTTAGAATTGGAATTTTTGAAAAGTAAATATTTTGCATTATGTAGCTTATTATTCTCTTCAAATGAACATTTTTCTCGTCGAAATACACCGAAAAATGGCGACACAGCAGTCAAAAAATCGTAAAAATAGGGATTTTTATAGAAAAAAAATCAACTTTTATGTAAGTAATTTTTGGTGTTAACATGGTCCAATTTGAATATTTTCTGCTACAGAAGGAAGAGAAAACCTTTTTCTGTTATACTTTCAATTTTGGTCAACTTGCGCCGCAGGGTCTCGGAGGAGATAGTGTTAGTTAAAGGCTACCAAACCTGCCATACACAGACAACTTCAGCTTTATATAGAGAGAGATTTATTGAAGAGAGACATTTTCATTATGTCGACCGATGACAGAAAGCATTAAATGACATAGGCACAAGCGTGGCTATGTAGTAAGAAGCTTGCTTGCCTGCCACACCGTTCCGGGTTCACTCCGTCTGCATAGCAGTTTTGGCGAGTGTCTTCTGCTTCAACCCAAGGCCTCTTTGACCCTTTGTGAGTGGATTTGGTAGGCCGAAACTGATAAAAAGTGTCATCATATATATATATATCTGTATATATGTGTGCGTGTGTGTGTGTGTATGTGTGTGTGTGTGTATAAACTAATAAAAAAGGGTGGCTTATTAGCAATTAGAATCTAAAGGCAAAATTAATAGAGGTCACATATGTGACGGAGAGTGCTGGTCAGCATGCATTATGTTAAATTAAACCCAAATCCACAAAACATTAATTCAATGACTGACAAAGGACTCCTAGGTTATGAAGTCGTATCGCGATTTCGAATCTTGGTGTTAGAACCACTATCTCGCTTTAGTGCGTGCAACAACCTAACCACTGAGCCATTCGCCCTCACATTAGTTTATATTCTAAGGAGAATATAAGCCGATGCGATCCAAATTCTATATAATTTTTATGTTTTGTATATAGTTTCTATGTTTGTATATGATTTCTATATATATATATATATATATTCTATGTGTTCTAAATATTTTCCATACGTTTTCTATATATTTTTCTATATATTTTTCATATTCTGTTGTGTCTGGAGAGAGTCATTTTCTTTTTGTGCCTTATTATATAATATACTCACCGGTAAAATTTCCACGTTTTTCTTATTTTTATTGTTCTGGAATTTTCGTTGCGTCTTGCAACCTTTTCAATAGTTTTTACCGGTGAGTGTGTCACATAATAAGGCACAAAAAGTAAATGACTCTCCCCAGACACAATAGAATATACTTCAACACACGAACTCTTATAAAGAATCTTGCAAACCAAATCCAAAAACGAAATAATTTTCATATGATTTCCATATATTTTCTATATAAATTCTGTACGTTTTGTTTTTCGACGAAAACAGGATTATGAAAATATGAATAAAAAGTGATGACGTAAATAAGCGAAGAATGAAAATGACTGTTTACTGAAATCCATGAAATCAGATTTATGTTCTCATGTTCGGCATGTGACATCAAAGACTGAGATTTCGAAATTCTAGACAGAGATCTTTAGCAAGCCCCTGTAATTAAGCAATTCATACAACTGCACCAAAATTACTAGGAATATCAATCGTAACTATTTATGTAAACGATGTGAATATAATTAGAAAACTCGCTCGATGCAAACGTAAATGATATGCGCTGTTCTTATGTGAAGTTTCGAGAATAAATCCATATTTGGTAAGATGTTAATACGCCAGTATATTTAGCTCGTTTCCTTTTATGCACAACAACAAAAAAAAAACGAGGTATCAATCACCTAAACAACAAATAATAATAAAGCAATAAAAAAACAGGTTCATATATTTGTCTATAAAAATTATCTCGCAAACTCGCAAAAAAATGTAATAACTAAACGTGTATGTTAGTAAATAAAAAAAATAATAATAAAAAGAAGAGAAATAATATAAAATATTGAATGCTGCACATCAATATTTATATGATTATGAATATTTTGCTTGCTAATGTTGCACGCATTGAGAAGAAGAAAGAACGTATTTGATTTTGCTTTTTAGATTTAGTTTTAAGAAGAATGGTAACGAAAGTATCTCAGATATATTTGTTTCTCGGTTGATGTTTCGTAACATGCAATATGTAATATGGCGGATGCCATTGTATGATGAAGAAAAAAAAACAAACAAACATAAAGTAAAAAATCAATAAATGCGATGTTAATATCGTGGCAAATATTGTCTGCTTCTCCATTACCGTCGAAAGTTATAATTGTACATACAACATGGTACATATATATATGTATATATGCAGTTATGTATGTATATCCGTATGTATGTATGGGTATATACATATATATATATATATATATACACGCACATTCAGACACGCACATATACACACACTCACACACACACACATATATATATATATATATATTATATATATATATTATATATATATATATATATATATATATATGTGCATGCATGCATACATATAAACGTGGATATGAATATAGATGTATACGTATAAATATACATTAGAAAAAGATATATGCTTATATACAGTGAGAAAATGAGAGAGTGAGTGTGATTGAGTGAAAGAGTGAGAGAGAGAGAGAGAGAGAGAGAGAGATAAGCGTTTTTCTTCTCCAATTCGAGTTTAAATTTAGTGTGTCTCTAAATAGTTGTCATTGATTTTCTTAAATATTTTAGAATTGAAGAACTATAAGTAGAACGAACAGTTAAAATAAATTTCAAGTTAAAAAATATAACCTAACAGCGTTGCTGCGTATAATATGTCACCAGCACAATTAATCAATCACCGCAGTAAGAGGGCTGAATGCAGCATAGAGCGATGTTGGTGTTATCTAGCAAACAGGGTCCTTAAATTACAAATTCTCGCGTTTGAAGTGAGTTTCATCGCCTTTGTTCTGCATTTTTCTCAAAGAAAACGAACAATGATCCTCTCGCGTAACTGAATCATCGAAATTTTAAAGAATGGAAATTTAGTCTTCAGTTTTATCTTCGCAACGGTCTTTTGCGGTTAACTGATTTTTATCCAAGTACAAACAAAGAACTTTGAACACAATGGCAGTTTAGAAAACGCGCTTCGCATAATGCTAAAAGATTTTTTCTTCATTTGCCCAAGGATTAATTAAAAGTATCGTTATTAGAAAATTCTGAGAAAATTCAAAGAATGGAAACATAATAATCCTTATTCTTTCGAAAGTATTTGTCAACAAGTACTAACATACAAAAAAGATTTTAACAGAATTAAGATATACATAAATTTATCCTTAATGAGGAAATGAAAGATTAGAGCTCATTGTACCTAACGAATAGTCGAACCTCTAGTTTGGGACGTGCGTAACTGACCATAACAGAAATTAAACTCAGCATGCACAAAGGCGCACCAGACTGAATTTAGTTGGTGCTCCACCGATTTTACTTCGAGGGTGAGTCAAAAGTCAAAAGGTAATGCCATTTTGTTTAGGTCAGGTATAATTACCAACACAGAAACATGTATCATACATCGAAATGAAGCTGGTCCTCAGTGGATCACATCCCTACTTCTCAACATAGGCACCATTTCTCTCAATAGCAACGTTCCACCTTCAAATGAGAGCATGTATCCCTAGCCCGTAAAATGCTGTTTACTGTTCTTTGAACCACTTCTTCACTACAGTTTTCACTTCTTCGTCACAAGACTATCATCTCTTCGACGCCACGAAAAAGGGTTTGAGAAGTAAACATTATTCCAGTGACGAGGAAGTGAAAACTGTAGTGAAGAAGTGGCTCAAAGAATAGTCAACAGAATTTTACGAGGCAGGGATACATGCTCTCATTAGAAGGTGGAACATTGCTATTGAGAGAAATAGTGACTATGTTGAGAAGTAGGGATGTGATCCACCGAGAACCAGCTTCATTTTGATGTATAATACAGTTTCGTGTGTTGGTAATTATACCCGTCCTAAACAAAATGGCATTACTTTTTGACTCACCCTCGTAGTTCGCAATCTTATTAACAAAGAATATTTTAGATATTAAAAATACATCAAGAACGCCAACAACCTAAAGCAAAGAAAAAAAAAACTTGCACAGTTTCAGGCACGTTTATCTGTTAAGAAGCTTGCTTCCCATCCACATGGTTCTGGGTTCAGTTCTATGTGGCACCTCGGGAAGGTTTCTTATACTATAGCACTGTGAGTGGATTTGCTTCACGGATACTAAAAGAGGCCCGTCATCGTATGTATGTATATATATATATAATATATATATATATATATATATATATATATATATATATATATGTTTGTGTGTCTGATTTTGTTCCCCCTGCCCTGTCTTGGCAGCCGATGTTGTTGCTTTTACGTCCCCGTAACCTAGCGGTTCGGCAAAAGGACCGATAGAATAAGTACTAGGCTTACAAAGAATAAAGTCGATTTCTGGGGTCGATTTCTTCGACTAAAGGCATTGCTCCAGCATGGCAGCAGGCAAATGACTGAAAAAAGTAAAATAATAAAAGAATAACATCAATGGAACGATAAATGTTTGTGTGTATGTGTGTATGTGTGTGTATGAATGTACGTATGTGTGTATGTGTGTACGTACGTATGTGTGTATGAATGTATGCGTGTATGAATGTATGCGTGTATATAAGTGTGTATGTGTATGTATGTATGTGTGTGTGAATGTATGTGTACATGTATGAATGTATGTATGTATGCGTGTATGTATGTGTGTCTGTCTGTATATAGAGATATGCTCACACACACACATAACTCTTACCTTTTCTTTTAACTTTTACTTTCCGTCATGTGTCAGCGGCCATGCTGGAGCTTCACCGAGAAGAACATTTTAGTCGAATGAATTGACCCCAGTACTTCTCTTTGTTAAGCCTAGTACTAATTCTATCGGTTTCTTTTTGCCGAAACGCTAAGTAAACACACAAACATTACTTGCCAAGCTGTGGTGCGGACCAGACATAAACACAATGACAGGTGTACACTCTACTTTCAGTTTCCATTTACCAATTCCTCTCACAAGTTTTGGTAGACCCGATGTTATAATACAAAACATTTCTCCATGGTACCACATAGTGGGACTGAACCCGGAACCATACGGTTGGGAAGCAAACTTCTTACCACAGCCAGGCATGCACTTATATATATATATATATATATATTTACGAGCAAAACGCCCCCCTCCCCGTCCAATGGATGGTGCTTAGTTGTCAAACATTTAAACCAAATTTTCTCAAAACAATTTGCCCGACCGTGTCATAGGCCTCCCATGTGAAAGACACTGATTTAACCTAAATTTGAGACACCAGCAAAAGAAGAAATAAAGATAGACTT
>NC_043001.1:105127718-105160218 GCF_006345805.1 Octopus sinensis | reverse complement strand
GAATTTGCCTTTCATCTTTTCGGGGTCGATAAATTAAGTACCAGTTACGCAACTGGGGTCGATATAATCGACTTAATCCGTTTGTCTGTCATTGTCTGTCCTCTCTGTGTTTAGCCCCTTGTGGGTAGTAAATAAATAGATATTTCGTCTGGCGTTACGTTCTGAGTTCAAATTCCGTCAAGGTTGAATTTGCCTTTCATCCTTTCGGGGTCGATAAATAAAGTACCAGTTTCGCACTGGGGTCGAAGTAATCGACTTAATCCGTTTGTCTGTCCTTGTTTGTCTCCTCTATGTTTAGTACCATGTGGACAGTAAAGAAATATATATAACCTTTAGTTTCATAAACTCAAATGGGCAGCAAATTTGTAACATCAACACATGAATCTACATCTTTGTATGTATTCAGGCTAATGATCATTATGACAGTTATATATTAATTCAAAAATAAAGCTCTCAATCGGTTTGGCCGCACTAATCGAGGTCAACGATATAAGAGATGATGACACATCGTTACAGCTCGGAGTGCTCATGACAATTTGCCTGAAATTTTTTTCCAAAGATCGAATGGTGTCAACTATGTCATGTCAGTAAGCATTTTGCCTCAGGCAGTGATACCAGAAATGATAATAATTCATACCTAGAATAGCGAATAATGTTGATTATAATATTCAAATTCCGTAAAGGAGTTAAAGTATTCTCCTTCAGCTTCAACAATAAATATGCTAGTTAGTTGATCGATTGAACTCCTTAGATATTTAGCCGTCTGAGAGCCTGTGTTATAAAGCTTCCCATTTGAATTACTGTGACAGCCTATATGACATATTCCACGGGTTTTGTACACAGAATTTCACTGTAAAAGCTTGTGTTAAGCCTCTTAAATATATCATTTCTTTATTGCCCACAGGGGGCTAAACATAGAGGGGAAAAACAAGGACAGACAAACGGATTAATTCGATTACATCGACCCCAGTGCGTAACTGGTACTTAATTTATCGGCCCCGAAAGGATGAAAGGTAAAGTCAATCTCGGAAGAATTTGAACTCAGAACGTAACTGCGGACGAAATACCTATTTCTTTACTACCCACAAGGGGCTAAACACAGAGGGGACAAACATTGACAGACAAACGGATTAAGTCGATTACATCGACCCCAGTGCGTAACTGGTGTTTAATTTATCGGCCCCGAAAGAATGAAAGGCTAAGTCGACCTCGGCGGAGTTTGAACTCAGAACATAACGGCAGACGAAATACCGCAAAGCATTTCGCCCGGCGTGCTAACGATTCAGCCAGCTCGCCGCCATTTAGCATCGTACATATATTAGAAGGAAAGATGTCGCGATGGTGACATTGAACTCGTCACCTTGTGATTGACAAGCGATAATTTTTAACTACTTACCATGCCTGCAGCCATGTTCCAGTCAACAGAGACAGAACTGAAACACGTTGATATGCAAGGACACAACCACATAGACGCAGCTCCTAAATCACTATAATTATTATTTCTCATCCCTATTGACTTTCAACAAACATCGATATAAAATTACAACTCACATAACATGAAAACGTTCCTATCAAACAAACATATTATTGATCACGTGATAAGTCGTCTGCTCATCTTATTTGCTCAATTGCTATGTCGTCTGCTACCTTGCTACATACCCAACTTTCTATCCTTTCTTACTTTCTACCTCTCTCTTCGTTCATTTTCCCCCTCCAATCTGTGTAACTTCCTCGCTAGCTATGTTTCTCTCTATAAACACACCCAGATACACACCATTTTCTTCATCCTTTATACTCTTTCAATTGTTTTATTTCGGAACAAAAGTATACACGGCAAAACATACAAATATCTAATTTGTTAACATATAACACGCATATATTCATGAACACATGTATGTATACATTATTCATTTCACTCTATCGGTGTGTCTTGCTTGTTTTAGATCATATATTCTGAACATTATGAAATAAATTTCAGAGAAATACTTATGTAGTGTTTGCAGACAACATCACAATAAAAAAAGATTATTGAAGTTATTACATCATTTTAGACATATTGCTTTCAGTATGGATATATAATTTTTATCAACACCAACTCTTTGTAAGTTGTGTGTGTGTGTGTGTACGTATATATTTCGCTTAGGCAATTTTTCTTATATACATACACACACACACACACACACACACATATATATATATATATATACATTTATAAGCATATATATATATATATACGTGCGTGTGTGTGTGTATAAATATAGATAGTCGCACGCATGTTTATATATAAATATATACACATATGTGTCTATGTAGATATAAATAGAGGTACATATGCATGTACACATATATATATACATACACACACACACACACACACACACAATATATATATATATATATATATATATATATGCGCGCGCATATGTGTGTGCGTATACAAAGAGGTGAAAACGAAAGAAAGAGAAGAATGTCGGAAAGAACAAGAATATATGTGTGTGATACATGTCTATAGATATGGCCACATACAAACTCATACGATTAGATATAATTTACCAGATACTTGTGAGTCTACCTTAATGTAGTATATAGCCGTATGCATTAGATACTGCGTATGATGGGTGCTGTGAACATATGTATCTATGATTTAGTTTCTATGGATGTGCTTGTCTACTACGGCACCACGATTTCATACATTTTTAGTTTATGGTCTCTAAAGCTGTCATTTTATATATTCCCTTTGTCGCATTTCAATCTGTTGCTGCGTCACGATTTTCGATCAAAAATGATGTATAACACACCGGGGTATAGATTCTAAGCTTGTAAACAACAAATGATACACGTATATACGTAGATAGTTCACCATTGATGGTAAGTTCTCTGATAATTATATACTATACAAACACACACTCACATGTATGTATATATGTATATGAATATGCATGTGAAAGTGCAGTTGTATATGGGAGAGAGAAGCTGCACGTAGTAAAGCGCGCGTGCGTACACTTGTGCTCTCACACGGATATATATGCATTATATAGAAATACATAGAAGCAGTGGTATAAGAAATTCAAAACTGAAGCAGAACAAGAAGACATATGTATGTGTGTGCGTGCGTGCGTGTGTGTATGTGTGTGTACGTATATATTTCGCTTAGGCAATTTTTCTTATATACATACACACACACACACACACACACACACACATATATATATATATATATATATATATATATATATATATATAATATATATATATATAAGCATATATATATATATATATATAAGCATATATATATATATATATATATACGTGCGTGTGTGTGTGTATAAATATAGATAGTCGCACACATGTTTATATATAAATATATACGCATATGTGTCTATGTAGATATACATAGAGGTACTATGCATGTACACATATATATATACGTATACACACACACACACATATACATATATATATATATATGCGCGCGCATATGTGTATGCGTATGCAAAGAGGTGAAAACGAAAGAAAGAGAAGAATGTCGGAAAGAACAAGAATATATGTGTGTGATACATGTCTATAGATATGGCCACATACAAACTCATACGATTAGATATAATTTACCAGATACTTGTGAGTCTACCTTAATGTAGTATATAGCCGTATGCATTAGATACTGCGTATGATGGGTGCTGTGAACATATGTATCTATGATTTAGTTTCTATGGATGTGCTTGTCTACTACGGCACCACGATTTCATACATTTTTAGTTTATGGTCTCTAAAGCTGTCATTTTATATATTCCCTTTGTCGCATTTCAATCTGTTGCTGCGTCACGATTTTCGATCAAAAATGATGTATAACACACCGGGGTATAGATTCTAAGCTTGTAAACAACAAATGATACACGTATATACGTAGATAGTTCACCATTGATGGTAAGTTCTCTGATAATTATATACTATACAAACACACACTCACATGTATGTATATATGTATATGAATATGCATGTGAAAGTGCAGTTGTATATGGGAGAGAGAAGCTGCACGTAGTAAAGCGCGCGTGCGTACACTTGTGCTCTCACACGGATATATATGCATTATATAGAAATACATAGAAGCAGTGGTATAAGAAATTCAAAACTGAAGCAGAACAAGAAGACATATGTATGTGTGTGCGTGCGTGCGTGTGTGTATGTGTGCAAGTGTGTAGGTATGCAGGTAGATAGATAGATAGAGAGATAGAGAGACAGACAGACAGACAGACAGACAGGCAGACAGACAGATAGATAGATAGATAGATAGATAGATAGATAGATAGATAGATAGATAGATAGATAGATAGATAGATAGATAGACAGATGGATAGATAGATAGGCTGTTTATGGAGGGGTTATCAGAATAATTTTTAAATCGAAGATTTTTAAATCTTCCAAAACTTTTCCAAGTGTGAGAACTTCATTGCAAAAAAGATTTTGGAGAAATGCATTTCGGGATATTTCCAGAAGTTGTAGTGAGGCTAAGGTAACTCTCATACAATCAATACGTGACAGCAGGTTTGCATGAACGGTAGAAGATAGAAAATAGGCGTCACAAAGCATTTCATAAAGGTTTCAGACTTGTTCGGACATCGTTTTAGCTATCATGTAATAATCCTTTCTCTTGGAAGCATAAGGCCTTCAAAGTTTGGGGGAGGAGACTAGTCGATTACAACGACCGAGTGTTTTACTGCAACTTAATTTATCGACCCCGAGAGGATTAAATGTAATGTCGACCTCGGCGGAATTCGAACTGAGAACATAGCAACGGACGAAATACCACTAAGCATTCCGTCTTTAAGGTAGACAATATGGACAATAACAATTGGCTGAAACGTAACGTAGGCAAAAAACAATGTCAGAACTTACTAATATCAATTGACTACACTATGATTATTCTATATATATACTCTGTATATACTCTGCAGAAATGGCGGCGAGCTAGCAGAACCGTTAGCACGCCGGGTGAAATGCGTAGCCGTATTTCGTCTGCCGCTACGTTCTGAGTTCAAATTCCGCCGAGGTCGACTTTGCCTTTCAACCTTTCGGGGTCGATAAATTAAGTACCAGTTACGCACTGGGGTCGATATAATCGACTTAATCCCTTTGTCTGTCCTTGTTTGTCCCCTCTATGTTTGGCCCCTTGTGGGTAATAAAGAAACATATATATATACTCTGTTTTCTTAATTAACTATTAATTACTTCTTCAATATCGAAAATGAATGAAGCTTCCATAGAGACAACTGGACTTACGAAGGTGAAAAATACTAAAATGATAAAACAATCCAACCAAAAACATTACTATCTAAACACGCGAATAATATCCAGAATCATCAATCGAGAAGAGCGCAAAACCGGTGTCCGCTTGGATAAAAAAACATCCCTACAAAAACACTTCTTTGCGAAGAAAAGGCTTCCTCGATTCATTGAAATAATACGGTTATTAAGCTTCACTTTTATATTACACTACGGAAGACGGTAGGGATTATAATTTTTGTGTGACTTCATAGAATTATCGCCGTTTAGTTACGCATTGAGTAGGAGTTGTTATTTACTTATAGAATTTATTTATCGATACGGTTGCACATTGGGTAAATGTGTTTGAATGTTGTGGCTTCTTTGGTTTGTTTGTTCCTAAACAACACTTATTTTAGTGCTGTTGACACCGCCAGATTGAATGGTAGCACCCACGTGTCGAAATAATGATATCCGTGGGTTGTCTGATGATGGAGGTATGTTGGATAAGGCTGTTTTTATATATGTCGATTATTATTATTGAATCGTTGGTATGACTGTGGAAGAGTATTATAACACATCCTTTTAATATATATATATATATATATATATATATATATATATATATATATATGGTACGAAAAGGAAGTCTGTTTTATTTAGTTACTCAAGTCAATACAGGTTAGAAAGCGTGTTTGAATGTGGATGAAGAAGTACGTTTTTTCTCCTTCTCTTACTTGTTCCAATATACTGAATACCTAGGGTTACGAATGTGGATAAATGAAGGTAAATTTATTTTTTATAGTTATTTATATTTTCCTTAAAATATGGTATATACAAGTGAAGATTGGAAAATGTACTTGTAAGTTAAATTAACTTTTTTTTAAATTGATTTATTTAGTTTTTACATTAATCGTGAAACTAGTTTTGCATTGGCCACAGTAACTAATAATTTTTTTTTAAAGAAAGCATTCATGCTTGGAATCTCATCACTGGTCTGTATATAGATGGATGCGCATGGATTAATGGTTATGATTTTGCACTCATGATCGTAAAATTGTTGTTTCAATTCGTTGTTTTCTTGATCTAAACACTTGATTTCACGTTGCCCCAGTTCACTCAGCAGGCAAAAATGAGTAATCAGTGACGTTCCCTCAAGTGCGGTGGGATATATACGCCACAGAATCCGTAAAGTCGGTGTTATGAGCCTTTTCTCGGTACGTGACCATCATTCTTTTGATAAGTTTGCACGCAATATGCACACCGTCTTCAATTTAAAGACTACCTTAAAAAGTTCCATAAATCTCAGAAATCGTAACTGATACTTAAACCACCGTACTGGATAACTTGCTAACGATAACTGGTTTTCTCTATGGATTATTCTACAAATATTACTCATGTTCACCTTCTCGGTCGATCGAATGAGCCCTGAATTTATGTATATAATTTAAACAGGAGACTATTAACTGATAGACATTACATATATCATAACAACTTTTGTTTTCTTTTTTTTATCGCTGGAGATTGAAACAAATGCTGAGGAATCAACATTACAGTTTTCTCCTTCTTTTAGCGTTTGGATTTATGTTGTGATGTTTTCATAATGCATTTATGCTCTTCGCTAAATATTAGAAACTAGCAAAACAAGGCTTCAGTGCTGGCTTGCAATTATTTTATTTATGACGTAATTTAACACTTAACATTACTACTGTAACTTTTCGTACATTCAACATGAACTTTGAAACGTTCTGTAATTGTATATGAATAAACATGCGCCTATACTCTATGTCTCCTTAGATAAATGTCTCGCTGCTTTCGAAATTAAGTGTTTCTAGAGAAACATTGAGTTTAAATTGAAGTAATTGTTCGTAATGAGCAGATGATATAATAAGATTTAGTCATGGAGAATATACAAGAAAATAATAGGAATTCGTGCTATTTTATATATGGTCTTATTACATTTACGCAGAATACCTAGAATTACCCTGGAATTGACATTTTCCACTGTTTCCATTCTCACAAAGACGGGAAAGCTTCATTCACGATATTCTCATTAACACACGAAATATAATTACTAAGTAGACATAAATGTAATTATACATACATAAATACATATATATATATATATAGAGAGAGATAGAGAGATAGATAGATAGAGAGAGAAAGAGATAGGTAGATAGATAGATATATACACACACACAGATACATATATATATATATATATATATTTATACATATACATTTATATATATATATATATACATATATATGTACGTGCATATATAAATTTATATAAACATACATAATTACATTTACATATATATATATATATACATATAGACATATATATATATATATATGAATATATAATGTATGAATACATATATGCATGCCTATATATATATATATATAAATATCATAATCGTCCTCGTCGTCCATTATTCTTCTTGTTGTTGCTGCTGTTCCTACATCAACATCCTGTTGGTAGTGTCATACAAGTTTGATTAATATACCTTACGTTGATTAAACATTTCCGTCTTTTTGTTTCCTTCTAGATAACAGCACTCACGTAGAGAGTGTTATCTCCAGCTTTCTAATCTTCGTCGTGAGTTCTAACATATTGTCTGCTTTATGTACCCTTTAATCAAATTTTATCTGTTGCTCTCATTATTATTCCTGAAGTTATTATTTAATTACAAATTAATATGCCGATAGTAACCAATATAACAGAATCAATATAAGTTGAAATAAGACATGTTACATCGCGTTACTCCCTCAATTCCATTTCCGTCCAAGTCAAAATGGTATAAACCCTTAAATTTTCTGTATACAGTAACCCTTCTAAAAATATATAAATACCTATCGGCCGCAGAAACCCTGAAATACTCAGGAGTCGACGATATAAATTTACATATATTTGCCAGAAAAATCCGCGATGTACTGAGTACGTGATAAGTGAATGGCGATATGGCGAGAGATTACTGTAAATGTATACGGTTAGTTGGGCCAAATTATTTTCTCACCGTTGACGTATTAAAGGGACCCCAGCTTTATATTCACGAAAACCTTTCCACTTAAAATCAGCATCCTTCTACTCTAACCCTCCCTTTCTTTCCTCTTTCCTTGTTTTTATTCATAACAACTTTAGAGAATTCCTCACTGCCAAAAATTTCACTTTCCTTACTCACGGATCGTTTCAGTTTTTCAAATATTCGTTTTCTTTTGTTTATCTTAAAAGATAAAGGTGTCAATTACAACATCCATTGGATGATTTTAGCCAAATGTAAGCCCTACACCAACGGCAGCGGAAAGTGTGGTCTATGCAAGATGGAAAGATGGCTTATATGGAAAAGCAGTTTAGACCATGCTACATGTCTAAACTCAAGGACAGTACTTTTCGGATCCTTCCCACATGTGACTAAATTTTTATTACGTTTCTGGTCCCCCACAAGACTGCAGATAGAACCTGCTTTCTATATTATGTCCACGCACAAGTCTTTTTATCTCATTATACCTTTTACTTTTATTTTTTCATATATTTATATATATATATATATTATAGAGAATTTGGTTTATAGATATATTAATTTTTTACACATAATTTTTTCTGTACTCTACATTCCCCCCCTGTACTTTTCCTTGTGCCTATATAGACTTGGCTACCGAATAATTGTCACATTATATTTACAGATATATATATATATATATATATATATATATATATATATATATATATATATAAGTTAACGAATGCAGTTATATCAACAAAATCCCTTTTTCTGTTGTGTAAATAACTCTCATAGATATCTGGCCGCTTCTTATCACAGCTCGAGGTTCCATAGTAGATCCTTCCTTATTTAATTGATAAATTTACGATGGTGTTCATCCAAATGTCAGCGACTAGAGCTGAAACCATATAGAAAATTGCGTGCAGTAAAGTCTGTAGGAATATACATTTCACTTCATTCAATAATAAAATTTGAAGGTAAACTAAATTAACTTTAACGTCGTAATGCTTCCAACTCAGATATGCCCTAGAGATTGTCAACCATATCACTGGAACTGCGAGAAATTGTCATCAAATTAGCTCCTTCAAAAAATATTTTTATGTCTTAAAACACATTAGATAACAAAAAGCAACTAGCATCTAGGTATTATACACACACACATAAACAAATAGAGAGAGAGTTAGCGGTTGTAGAAAGCGACTAAGGGATAAAATATCCGAATATACTATCAGTATCTGTCTTATCCCTGGACAATTTTGTACAGGGACAGCATATACGTCGAGCTTATAAAGAAGCAAGAAAATATGGAGAAGTACTGATGAACAACTATTGAATTACATCAAATATTATTTATTAGTTCAATGCAAATAGACTGCATCCCATCTAACAGCTGTTTCTGCTTCCAACGTTGAGGATATTGCCATTGATATACAAGCATATGTAAAAATATTTATCATATTTGGTAATAAAACCGATCTGAAACAAGGACTTTCTTCAGAGGGAAGAATAAATAAAAGAAGAGCATATAGAAGAAGAAGGGAAAAGTTAAATATGGTTGTAATCATACAATTTTGCTTGTGTGTATCTTTGGGGCGTTAAGCAAAAGACTAAACCAAAATAGCAATTGACGGATTGATCCTTTGTACAGGGGAGGTTTGGATAGAGAAATTGGGCAAGTATCCACTACTATTGCCTTGAGCCGACCAAAGCCTTGTGAGTGGATTTGGCAGACGGAAACTGAAAGAAGCCCGCCATATATATATATAAAATGAGATAGGGGTTGTAAATTCAACCCTCCATGGGATAACATATATCCAATATACTGCTAGAGAGGTACCCAACAAGACTAATACATAAATGTTAAAAATTGCGGTGCAATTAATTCATCTACTGTATTATCGAATCTGAATCTATCTAGGAAAATCAATATCAAGCTGACAGATGAATTAGACTTATTGATATGTAGATGTCCGCTTGCTTTACATGGTACAATCATGTTTGTTATTATTATTATTATTATTATTATTATTATTATTATTATTATTATTATTATTATTATTATTATTAATATTAATTTTATTGACTTTTTGTATGGTTATACATTTTAATGAACTGGACTGTTTTATATATATATGTCTGCTTTAAATTTAAATGTGAGTGTACATGTATTTCCTTGATGTTAGTTATGGAACTAGGAGTCCAATATGGAAAATAACTGTGTTTGTTAATGTATACTGATATATTTTGTTTATATTGTATTATTGTATTAATGTGTATGTATATATATATATATATATATATATGTAGAATTATGAGTGTCTATGCACACATTTTTATATTTTATATTTTTATATTTATATGTAAATTTTTTTCACACTTATATTAAATTCTCTGAAGAGGCCGTGAGACATCCTTGTTAATGTCTCATTTATACCTGCTTTATATGGCTAATAGGTTAAATGAGACATACTTGTCTTCACGGCCGAAACAGCTGTCAGATATGATGTAATTGTATTTTATATTTCTATTTCCATGTCTAGTTATATTTGCAATATATTATGTATAATGTCATTGCTGTTATGTAATGGTGTAATAAAGTATTGATTGGGTATTATCTGATGGTTGATGATTGATTCATTTAAGTATGTTTCTCCATTTTCTCATTTTGTATATATATATATATGTGTGTGTGTCTGTATGTGTGTGTATATATTTATGTATATGTGTTTGTTACACCACCATCGCCTGATAACTAATGCTGGTGTGCTTACATCAACGAAACTTAGCGGTTCGTCAAAAGATATCGATAAAATAAGTGCTGGTCTTACAAAGAATAAGTTAGTGGCGAAAGAATTGCTTTGTAATGTACGTACGTATATTTTGTTTTCGTACATGCAATTCTTGATTATATATCGATGAATATGTATATGTACATATAACATTGTGTGTATATATAATTCTTGGTTTCGACTACCATCCGTGCAACATCTATACTCCTCCCCATGCCTGTCACTTCCTATGCCCCTGCCGTAAGGCTTCACTTCCACACACGCAGGTTTAATTTAATTCGTCCTTAGTCGAAAGACACTTGTTGTTAATGTCATGTTATTTGCATTTGTATTTATGTACCATTTCTCCGTTTTTTTCCCCGTCCTTGTTTTCGATTACATTCGCTGCTTTTTTCCAAGGAATCTAGTGCTCTTAGCTTAGTTTTTCCTTGGAGCAATCTCATACTTTATTTTTCATATTAATTCACTCAGTTTCTTAAATAAATTAGAAAAGTAATCACTAGTTTATTCTCTCCTTCATGCGATACTGTTTTTACTGTAACTCACTACCTAACATTCATTTACCAAATATTACTCCTATACAACGTATCCCCCCCTGGCCAAGATTTATACCAATATTAGTAATTAAATCAGATTCAGTCTGTTGAGATGTTTTGGTAGAATAACATGTAATAACCTAACGCTATGCCTTTTACTCCTCTGACGAACAACATGTTTTAATTACTGGAATTTAATCCTTTTGCACAAAATTGAAATAGCTGTAAGTGAACATGTTGAATTTTTGCAGTTAATAGATTATATTAACGCTACTCCTTCATTTTCTGGATTTTAATTGGAATATTTATAAACCGAGGTTTATACTTAAGCCTATTACTTTAGGAATATTGCAATTCCCAACAAAATAATATTTAACAAACCAGTTGTTCATTGGAAATTTTCCATCCCTTACGGTGGTTATTTTAACCTGTATTTAAATTTATTGCCCACTGTGGTCTCCCCATACGAAGCAACTCATTATGAAAGTAGAAGCACACCAGAGGTCAATGACATTAAACGTAGACGGTATGAGAGGCATTGGCTATTATGTCTAGGACTGTTACCAGGGTGTCGAACATGTGTAAGAATTCGATGCCCTCAGACCCAAAGACAATGTATATATATATATATATATATATATATATATATATATTATATATATGTGTGTGTGTGTGTGTGTGTGTGTGTGTGTGTACGTATAGACACATATATATATATATGAATATTGTCCTTGGGTCTGAGGCCATCGAATTCTTACGCATGTTCGACACCTTGATAACAGTCCTGAATATTGTATTTCATGTCACTTAAGGCGGATAAAATTACTCTGATATTTTGGGTGCTTCGTAAATTTCTAAAACATAAAATTGCTAATTAGATAAATAAGCTATGTAATTAACAAGCTTAAAGAGAGATAACAGCCATTTCTGTATGTTTTTCAAGATAAGCTTTTTGCTAATGCGATAAAGAAGATAAAGAAAATATATTCAATATTTCTTGTAGCGACTGTTTTAAATTACATTATGTGATATTTATGACATATAGGGTTTTTTACACATACAAAATTTGCATATTTGTAATTAAATGTATTGTCGGCTTTTCACGCGCACATACATACACTCACACACACACATACTCTCTCGCACATACAGACACATGCACATACACATACACGTAAATACACACACATAGAAACACAAATATAATTACAAAGCGAAGGAAAATAAAAATGTATGAACAACCTAAATGAATTTATGGTTTCAATCTCCAGATATATTTAATACATATCTGAAAACGTTATTGAGTTTCTGATCACACGATCTTGACTAAGTTGACGATTTTAAATTACTATTTACTGATGTGGACAGCAATTTACAGTTCATAAAGGAATACTGTACCAATGCACTCCATTCCTCGATATCTTAATAACAACACACATACATTGAAACCGGTATTAACTGCAAGCAGGTAGATTCAAAACAGAACTTACTACTGTTTTTTCATTCCATACAAAACATGCCAAAACAAATATTGAATTTAACCGAGCACAAAGAACCTTGTCAATCGTTTCGAAATTGGAATATAAAAAATAATAAAATCTATGAAATAAAATGAATGCTAATTAATAGACAATAACCAGCAATGTTAATATATTATAGGATCGAAAGTGCCAAAGCAATTGACATTCGAGAATTACATAGAGTAAAAGTGTAGTGGATGTTGACGTCATCAAAGGATTTACTTAAAGCTTGCTTTAGACTGAAGAACTAACAGACCATAATGGTTAACCTTTGGAAACGTAATGCATTGTGATGCAACACAGAAGAATTGCGATAAAATCCTCGACATTCTACTGCTGTGAAAATGTGAAACCAGTTAAGTATTTGTATAGACATTTTCATAAAGTAAATGGTGAAATGGCACTTCCAATGTTTTGGATTTTTTGTACCTCTACTTGAGTGTAAAAAATTATTTTCTTGTACAAACACACACACACATACACACACACATATGGTTGTGTATGCATGTATGCATTCAATTATATGAAAAAAAAATAAGAAATGCGCCCTTTTAAAGCCTAGTCAGGCTCATGGGCCCGGTTTCCCGTTTCAAAGGCGTATGTGTTACCCAGCTGGACGGGACGCCAGTCCATCGCAGCGTTACTCATTTCTGCCTGCTGAGTGGACTGGAGTAACGTGAAACGAAGTGTTTTGCTCAAGAACGCGTCGGCCGGTCCAGGAATCGAAACCACAATCTTACGATAGTGATGCTGACACCCTAACCATTAAGCCACGCACCACCACATTCAAGTATATACGTATGTATATATGTAAGTACATATATGTATGCAAGTATGCATGTTTACAGAAGAACCTCTGGTATATATGCGTTAAAGTGCTGGGCACTGACTTAAATATAAAAAGAATTATCAAGCAATAATCATGTTTTCCTAATAATTTAACATCGACGTACTTGTTATTGGTAACATTTCTAACGATAGTAGCACTATATCCCTCTAAGCACAACAGTATAAGCGAATGGAGAATCCTCTATATTATCGCATTACCTGCTGTAAATATCAGAAAAGTACTTCATAAATACCACTCCTCTGCCTTAAAGATAACGGAATAGCTGACCATTATATTTTTCTGACTCAACATGTACGGACGGATCACAGCTGCAAAATCTCTGATCATAAAGATATATTATGATGGCTGACTTGAAGAGGTTAAAAACGACATACGTGACAACTGCACGAAATCCTCACGGCTATAAATTTTGCACAATATATCCTCTACCTGTGCATTGTGTACGCGACCAAGACTTTATTATTAATCGTTTTTGTTCTCTCAAAGCTATAATACAGAATTAATACACATGCTCTAGCGAAAAATCTCGATAGTAACTTACTTGAACAGGTCTTGTTTATTTATGGAAGATAATACTATAAAATAAATAAATATTGCTAAAGCCTCTTAAACACAGTTGCCTAGTCACTTGTCGACTTTATGAAAATCCTGCATTTCTGCAGTTTCTCCGCAATCTATCATATAAAGTTCCGAATTTATGTTCTCCGTTGTTACTTATTTATTTCACTGCATCAAAACCAGCATATATCTTACTTTCAACATAGCTTTACTTATATTCTGAAATCGATAAGAAATATGATGCCTCTCAAAATTGCTATTTCAAAAATGGGTTCTGCTAAAGACATTATATTGGCGAAAACTCTATTGAATAAACAAAAAAAGAAACACGAGAAGAACACCGAAGAATTTCGATTAAGACGATAAATAACTGAACGTTCGTTTTTATATAGATTAATAAGAAAATGTGCCAAAGTAAGATTGAGTGGTAATGTGAAAACCAAGATAACTGAAATCACGTTGTATGTTCATGTTTTGTTTTATTTTTTATTGAAGAACGGGATCATTAGGCTTTTGTTTTGCCTTGGGATTTTGGCAATCATCCTGATCAAACGGCGTAAACTATATTTTGTTCGATCATATACTGATATCTATTGCGACATCGCGCTAGAATCTTTGATTTTCCATTTAAATTCTTTTTTTATACATTTTTATCGATATAATTAATCTTGAAGTTGCTGTTCGATACCACGTATGATTTATATCAGTCGTTGATCTGTTAAACATAGCAGAAACTATTTACTTTTCAAAACTGTTCGCTATTTCCCCGAAAGACTGTAGAGTGTCTTCAGAAATCACTGCTGATGACAATATTAATAGCTTCAATGGATATAATACCACATTTATTACATTTTACACACCAGCAACAATTCATTGTAGTTGTCTAATGCAGTAAAAATGTTTAAATGAGATTGCAAACTTTACAAACAAACAAAGAATGATTTGTGTTGGAATTCTGCAAACCGGTTATTAACAGATTATTAAATTCAGAACAATCTTAACAATATATTTCATCAAAAGAAATATTTCCAATTAAAAGGTGACAAAGCAAGCGCGTGCAAAAGGTCAGATCAAGTAAAATATGTTTATGACTGATTTAGCCAGACACCTACAGCAGTGTTATTGATGTGTGCGCATGCGTTCCTCTATTTGTGTCTCTGTATACATACATATGTCGTGTGTGCGTTCGCGCGCCTGTGTGTTCGTGTGTAGACTAATGTACAACTTACATATTGCATACGTGAGAAACACGCGAGCGCACATGCACATACACATACATACATATATAAATACGAAAGAGAGAGAAGAAAGGAATAAAGGCCTATCTTATGAAAATCATTAGCTTACAGCCGTTAATGCCATTAGATGCTGTGGACTTATACTTGAGTACCTGAATATCACCTTATAGTTTCGTCAGAGCCTCGAACGTAAAGTGCAATTTATTCGGGAATCAATTATATTTGTGCCTCTATAGGGAATGGCACCAACTAGTCATTCAGGCATTCAACTATGAGTGATAGCTTGAAGCATTGTGTATTGTTCGTAAATAATAAAATGTTTCAAATGGTACAACAATGCACTATAATACAAACTGTGGATGGTTAAATTACAACAGGTACAGATCCCATTGTTTCTATAACAGTGCATTGTTGTACCATTCGAAATATTTTATTCTTTATGAATGATAGAATCTTGAAAAGTTAGTCGTAGTTCAAAACAGATATAAAAACACGAATAACTAATACTACTCAAGTTCAAGCCGTATCCTGTTAAAATAATCGAATTGAAATTTTTTCCATCAGGTTCGACTTATTTCAAGGAGTAAAAACATCAAAACAAAGAGTAATCTCCCTTCCTCTCCAAGCCATGTAACCTGTCGCCACATACATGCAGATGTACCAGGCACGTGCCGACTGTAATTACTCAGGGTAAGCAGTTGGCGATCTTTATGTAGTAAAACACACAAAAAAATAATCGAGACACAGACGCGCGAGTGAGTTGAAGGCAGATCTATTTCTGCCTTTATTGAACGTAAAGAAAGTTTTGGTAACGACACGACCGTCTTTCATCATAACTTTGATAATTCAAATTGAATCGTTGTAAAACATCTTTAACAACCTTATATCCATTGCAGCGCTGATTTATCTCTTAACAGCCTTTGTTTTAACATAATAGTGTGGATTATACATCGTTTTTCTATTGACCACCTTTTTAGTCTTTATTTCTCTAAGGCAGAGTTTCTCAACCATTTCTTTACTTATGGACGCCTTTGGTTACTATGTTATTTTATTTCATGTCACAGCCTTTCGATGTTTAAAAACTAATTTGATAGAGAATTTCATTCAATTTTCTATGTTCTGTGTCGCACGTTCACATATGTAAAATGGCTTATGTGAAATATCATAGAAAGAAATCTCGTTGTTTCTTGCAATAAGCACACCTAACATGTTTTCATGGAGCCATACAATGCTGTTATGGACCCAATTTTTTATTTAGCCTGGAAGGACCCAAAAATCTTCTATGGACCCCAGTTTAATCTTAGACTCTAAGGCATCTACGCTAGTCTGCTAAAACATGTAGCAACATCTCAAGAGAAACCGTACGATCATTCACATCTTTTCCGAAAATATCAGTATTTTGGTAACTGAAACTTCGGATTATGACCAACGATTCCAATCCCAGCATACACATATCTCACACCTCAAAAAATTTAAGATAGTTGGAAGGTGTGTTTTTGATATTAGGACAGTATGACTGGTATCAGACTCTTTAGCAACCACATCACCTCTGGACTTCGACCATTTCTAGTCTCTCAATTTCCAGTATTGAATCCAACGACAGGACTGCAATCAATACTGACAGCCTTCTTTATATCAAACAGCTGACTTAACAAGATGGACTTCAAACTCTGGTGTTTGTAGATAATCAAAGATATGTGGAAGAAAACATTATACAGGTTACAAAACCTGGTCAGAAGCGCCAAGACATCTTCAAAATCGTTAGTTATTATTGTGTTAATCAAAGGTTTTGCAATAATTTGCTAACTTGCTTTATTCGTCAAGTTACAAAAAAAGCAGCTGAGCAGTTAAAGTAGAGGCCAACAGGTTGCACTGTCTGAAGCCACTTTTCTGCCAGTTCTGATAATGGTTCTTGTCCTTCGAGGCAAAGAACTCCGTGCACTGAAGTTCCCACTTGCGCAAGATGTGAGCCATGGATGAGAACTAGTAACAGTCAGTGGGTGCCTTCCCCGGCTGGAACTGCTTCGCTCACGTGATTTACACGCTGCAAACTAGCAAGCATACAAATATAGCAAAACACTTCACATGCCTCAGTATTTGACCTCATCAACATAATACAGTCTAAATTTATGGTAGCTATAGATGACAAAAGCGGTATACATGATGGTGATGATTGAATACATCATAAAATTATAAATCAGAAATACTCAGCGACGCCTGCTGCATGAATAAATAATTGTTCTATATTTGACAGCAGAGTGGATGTATTAAACTACAAAAAAAATTTAATTAAAATTACCAATATCACTTAATTAAAATGTCGGGAATATCTCTAGAATTAATAATTTACATAATAATTGGTTTTATTTAGAGTGTTATTTAATTATTTTAAATAGTTTGTGTTATTTTCAAGAAATATACTAACTCTACATTTATTACAGCTAGGAGTACTGTTCCATCACAATACGCCCAACGAAAGTTACAGATGACTGCGTATTAAAATCAAAACGGGCTTGATACATTCTCCCGCTTCTTTTTCTGTTTGTGTTGCTTAATTTACGGAGAAGCTAATTACATTTCAATACTGAAATGAATTTAAATAAATTACAGGAACTTATTTTTTTATGTCTCAGAGAGAGTTCAGTGCAATTTATTCATCATTCATACCTGAATCTTCTTACGCCGCAACAACGCAAATTAAAAACCCATCGGTGTGAAATTAAAATTTATGAAGTTCAATCCTAAAGCATTTCAGTTGAAGTTTTCTTGAACATCGAATGCTATTAGATCGAACCCCATTTCAATCTACATTTCCCCATAGGATTACTAATCATTACAATTTTGCGATTAATCGTATATTCCTAGTACGATGTACATGTTCATAGTAGATATGCTCTCGGATGGTACACATAATACTTTATATTAATTTTCACGTTGAACATTCTATAGACTGGCAAATCCCCAACATGTGTCAATGGTGAATATGATTTGGCTTCATTCGACATCGTTTCCTATGATCATGCATATCACTTCACTTTCCTTATCCACGTCTTAATGCAATTTACTGGTTTGCGATGTATTAATTCGTAGTTGCAAATAAATGTTGCGTTTGTGGATTTGAATAGAAATATTCAAGAACGTATTCCCTACTATAATGTTTCTGGTTAATTTGGAAACATTTATATTTCGTTCCTTTATATATAAAGTTCCTATTCTCTTGGGTTTTCTACAATATATTGACATCAAACAGATATACGATACAGAAGATGTTAACATCGGCAGATTCTGAAAGTTTCAGAGAAAATGCGCAGCCAATGTACTTTATGCGAATATAAAATATTGAGATAAAAGAATAATGAAGCATACAGATTTGTGAACACTTAATATATTGTAATAGATTTATCAGGTTCCCAATATGCAGGGCATAAATTCCAAGACATTATGTAATGGAATAATATTCGTTTCACAGAGAACACGTCGCTTTAGATTTGTTCGCTACACATAGACACATACTGGTTCTGCTTGTACTATTGCATCTAACCTATTGACAACAAATGATCAAAACAGGAACTGCCCGTCGCAATATTCCAGGATTTCAAATCGCTGCCAATTTAGCAGCATGTGAAGTAATCTCGTTCGAATAGCTTCCAGTTTGCATCATTTTGTCTGTTGCTCACGCTTTAATTAGCGTCCTATTTTCGTTTGAGGTACCAGCCTTCCAAACAAATCAATGATACGTTCGATGGATAAATAATAAGATCAGCGTTTTCTTCCTGGATATGATGATCAACTAATACATCGTGATCTGAGATCGGTTTTGTTGATTCTCCCCAAGCGTCACTGTTAATGATCGAAAACAATCCAGCTCAGACAATCTTATAAGGGAATTCAGGTTTTGCTCGTGCAAGGCAATATCATATTTATTTATTTAAAGACGCTGAATGCCATTTGAAGATCTGTCTGCTACTTGTTTCAGGTTGAGCTGCTGTGAAAATCGTCTCTTGACTCATGCCCTCAACAGACTGAAATACTTGCCACAGATATCACAAGTCTATCTATTCTAGCCAAATCAATGCCTGACATGGGCGTTTTCTGCTTTGCAGAAACATTATTTCGACACTTTTCCTTTTCTCATATTCTTTTATTCTTTTACTCATTTTCTTGTTTCAGTCATTTCACTGCGGCCATGCTTGAGCATTGCCTTTAGTCGAGCAAATCGACCCCAGAGCTTATTCATTGTAAGCCTAGTACTTTTGCCGAACCGTTAATTTACGGGCACGTAAACAAGCCAGCATCGGTTTTCAAGCGATGTTGAGGGACAAATATAGAAACACAAACATACACGCACACACACACGCACACACACACACATATATATATATTATATATATATATATATATATATATATATATATATATATATATATATATATATATATTTAGTGAGGGAAGAAATGGAGCTGAACGAAGATTTTACAAAATTCCTTTTTATTATTTTCTACACATGTTTCAAAGGCTGCAAATTCCCTAATTCGGATTGAATAAGGAGACCATTTTGCAGCTTTCTCTTCAGGAAAATCCAGGAACTTAAATCTCCAAACAAATGAGCAGCAGGCTTTTCGAACAAACGCTCCCTTTGAATAATCCGTAACAAGATAATTCATTTATCCATTTCAATAAAAAAAAATATATATATATATACATATACGACGAGCTTCTTCCTGTTTCCGTCTACCAAATCCATTCACAAGGTTTTGGTCGACCCGAGGTTATATTAGAAGACACTTGCCCAAGATACCACGCAGTGGACCGAACTCAGGACCATGTGTTTGGTAAGCAGACTACTTACCACACAGCCACTCCTACGCCTATACACACGGTTCGGCTGATATACCCTCCAGCCTTCATCAAGTGTCTTGGGGAAATTTTGAACCTTTCTCATTCCTAAGGTACTTTTCCATGTTGTTATGATTATTATTATTATTATTATTATTATTATTATTATTATTATTATGATTATTGTTGTTGTTGTTGTTGTTATTATTATTATTATTATTATTATTATTATTATTATTATTATTATCATTATTATTATTATTATTATTACTATTACTATTATTATTATCATTATTATTATTATTATGATTATTATTATTATTATTATTATTCAGTTCACTGTCTGAAATCGAACTCGGAATCATGGGGTTAGTAGCCCGCGCTCTTAACTACGATGCCATATGCCCAATGCGTACGAGTGCACTGAATGCGTTCGCAATAACTGGTTCCTTATCTGGCTAACGTTCACCGACATAATTCTTCAATATATCATAAGATCTTCAGCGTTGGCTGCTTTTATAATACACATTCGGGAGATTGGTTGTGCAAGGCCGGAACGACGCAAAAAGAACTAAAATAAAATACAAAATAAACAAAATATAACAGAACTGAATTTTTACCTAATATTTCTTTATTGCTATGATTTCTTCTTTAGGACTTGTGGGAAAGAGAGCAAACACCTTCACGGCTTCAGATCTTCATTTGAGATCTCTATCTCTCTCTCTCTATCAATCAATCTATCTATCTATCTATCTCTCCTTCTCTCTCTCTCACCCTCTCTCTCTCTCTTTTTCTCTCTCTCTCGCGTATTAAACATAGCGGCAATTCTTTATAAGAAAATTTATAAATGGAATCAATCTATATATCAGATATTCAGTCGGGTACTAGCGGTTGAGAGGTTTCTTGTTTTCCTCTCTACTCATTCTAGATTTTTAAAAGAGAAGGGTACAAGATTCTTGTGTATAATTATATAACTAAACGAAATATAATAGAGATCACAATTTACAAAGAAAACATGTATATAGTATACACATTGGCGCAGGAGTGGCTAACCAACCCCATGGTTCCGGTTTCAGTCCCACTGCGTGGCACCTTGGGCGAGTGTGTTCTACTATAGCCTCGAGCCGACCAAAGCCTTGTGAATGGATTGGCTTGATGCCGATGCTGGTGTGTTTACGTGCCCATAACCAAGCGGTTCGGCAAAGTGGCCGATAGAATAAGTACTAGGCTTACAAAGAATACACATACTACTGGATATATTTGAAGAATTTTATAGTTTATATATATATATAATATATATATATATATATATATATATATATATATATATAGAGAGAGAGAGAGAGAGAGAGAGAGAGAGAGAGAGAGAGAATACAACATGGGACAAGAACGCAAAACATCCGGACAACTAGATGATACAAAAAGGGACAACAAGTCATCCAGATAGACGATACAAAAAAACAAGGACGGGTCATTCGAAGTTTTTCATCGTCAGTCAAGAACCGGATCATCCTCGCAATTTCGGCTGATTAATCTTGAGATTGCTCCAATCTGGCCAGCCCCAAGGGAAAACTAAGCTAAGAGCATTGATATATATATATATATATATATATATATATATATATATATATATATATATATATCACATTGCCTCTTTTCTTTTTACTTCTCTCAATTCGCTTTTGTTCTTCGTCCGTCTGTTTAGAGAGGCGCAGGCTGAAAATATTTCCTCGACATCAAACTAATACACTTTGATTGTCGTTTTCTCATCTGTCTCTGTCTTTTGTTTTTCATGGCTTTTCGTATAACTATGAAGTACATGTATATATATGTATGTATGTATGTATGTATGTATGTATGTATGTATGTATGTATGTATGTATAAAGGAGATTAAAAGAGACACACACCGTAGAGAGAAAAAAAGACTAGATAGATAGATGGATAGATAGACAGACAGATAGATAGATAGACTGACAGACAGATAGATAGATAGATAGATAGATAGATAGATAGATAGATAGATAGATAGATAGATAGATAGATAGATAGATAGATAGACAAACAGACGGGCAGACAGAGAGGCTGGCAGAGTAACAAGTACATTATTTATGTGGTTTGTCTAACAACAAAACAATATTTAGTTCTTTGTTTCCGAGTGGACAAAGTGAATGCAGCTTTAGTTCTGTTTGATTTTAATTTCATAGAAATTTTTGCAGAATCCATCTTAATGATATTGTTCCAATCTTTGTGTTAAATATAATGTGAACGAAATGTATAATTTCTTTAATTACACAGTAATTATACAGTATCACAGACTTTCCTATTATAGTGTTGGTAATGCCAAGAGACTAGTATGTAATCAAAGTCCATAGTTACATATTAACTTCCTATATGATAATATTCACTTGCGTTAGAAATCGATATTTTAAAAGTTCGAAATCTATGTAATGATGCTCTGTGGAAGACAGGAATGCAGTTTGCACTTTAGTGGCGGATTGTGTTAGAATCGTGAAATGAATTGAGTATGATGCTAGCATGCTACCGCAGATCAATTTCCAATGATGATGTGAAATTATATGCAACGTTAATATGTCGCTAGTACAAGCACTAAAGATTCGCTGATAAAAAATGGCTGCACGATATCTACACGCGTTTAATGGAACTCATTGATATGACACGATTATGCACACTGGGAATATGACCGACTGACACAAATTACATGATCTCACAAGACTTTGGAATGTCATACATGGCATTAGAATTATCAGATTCTGTGATAATACACACACAGCCGAGTTTGAATCTGTGGATATGTTAAATTGGATTCAAATTTTGGCAAAAAGCCATCAGGTACGGGGGGCGGGGTTAGGTCCATTACATAGACCCCAGTGCGCAATTGATACTTATTTTATAGACTCCGAAAAAGATTAAAGGCTAACACGACCGCGGCAGACTTTAAACTCAGAATGTTAATGCGGACGAAATGCCGCGAAGTACACTTGCTCGGCGTGTTAACGATTTTTCTCGCTCGACGCTCTACACTAATCTATATATTACATTGATTAGCTAAACCCAGCAGGCGAGTTGTTCAGGTTGTGTTGTAATCATTCAGCTCCCTTATTATAATTTTAATACAAATTAACCGTCAAGGAATTTTTAGTATGCTGGACACTCATAAATCATAAACTAATGATTTTATCCTAATTTCATATATACATATATATATATATATACATACATATATATGTATATATATAATATATATATATATATATATATATATATATATAGAGAGAGAGAGAGAGAGAGAGATATTATATAGATATATATTTATATATATATATATATTATATATATATATATATATATATAATATATATATATATATATACATATATATATACCTACATACACACATACACACACACACACATACACACTCACACACACACACACACACACATATATATATATATATACGTCCCCTATCCAATTTAGGGGCAAAGCACATAAATACATTGCAGCACAATTTCTTTTCCTGAATAGGCCCTGCCCTATTTAACATTGTCCCCATCGCCTTTAAACGGAATCTTGACAAATTTCTTCAAGGGATACCAGTTAAGCTACCTATAACTAATATATACGCTCCAGAATCCAAGAATCCGGCCTGATGAGCCTATGTTTCGAAAAGGACGATTGATATGACGATTCATGCAGAAATGATGATCATACACAAGTATAACTTTCTCACCACATCTTTGCATATATTAATGTTAATTACATTTCTAAAATAAAAACCACAACTTTTTAGACGGAGGTCAAAGCAACATGAAGTGAAAATATACGAAATAACTAACGCAGTCCTAAAAGATTTAAATAAAAAGAGAAAATAAGTAGCGCTTCAGATTAATTCCAGTATGGTCTCTATCATTTCAATATAGATTTATAATCTAATGGACAAAAGAAATGTACGAGTTATTTGGTTAACAGCTAAATAACATTACGAAATATAATAGCAACCAGGAATGCAACAAGAAATGTGGAAGCTAAGAAATTGCAAAGAACTACTAACTTTTTTTTTTAATTCGCGAGAAGAAAAGAAAAATCATTAGACTGATATATGCCATAAACACTGATATCGAAAATACTTGTAACTCTATTAAAATTATTAATATAAAACCATACAAGACAGTTGCTCTATATACGTAGTTATGAGAATCTGTCTTTTCAATATGGCTACATGTATAATCAACCGTATAGGCGTGGCTGTGCAGTAAGAAGCTCACTTCCTGACGACATGGTTCTGAGTTCAGTTCCATTTCGTGGCACCCTCGACAAGGATCTTCTACTATAACTTCGGGCCGACCAAAGCTTTGCGAGTGTATTTGGTACAAGGGAAACTAAAAAGAAGTCCGTCGCGTATGTATGTATTCGCGCGTGAGAATCTCAGTGTCTTTGTCTGTGTCTGTCTGTGTGTCTGGTTTTATGCTCGTGTCTGTTCTCCACCACCGTTTGACAACCGCTGTTATTGTGTTTATGTCCCCTTAACGTAGCTGTTCGCTAAGTTACGGGGGACAATGTGATCGGTAAAATAATTGCACGGCTTCATTTCAAAAACTCTGAGGTTGATTCATTCGACTAAAAAATTCTTCAAGACGATGCCCCAGCATGGCCACATTCTAATGACGGAAACAGGGGAACGAGTAAACGAGCAAGAAAACATTATTAAAAAGCAGCAAAAATATCATAAAAACTGTTACTCAGAGTTTCACATTCTATTTCCTCGGACAGTTTTGTATAGAATCAAAACAAAACTGTCCGATGGACGAGAACGTGAAACTCTGAGGAACAGTTTATATATTTTTGCTTTCTTTTAATAAAATATATTACTCTAGCTCTGGTAATCGAGTACTATTTTTTCCACGTTGTTTTGCATTTATGTACTTAATGTGATATATATATATATATATATATATATATATATATATATACATACAAACTATTATCAAAAATAATTTTAAATGTATTAAACTTACTAATACAAAGCCGTACAAGTCAGTTAATATAGGTGTAGATACGCTAGCAAAAGAAACACTTGGAGGCAAAACAGTCGTTAAAACAAAGACGTAACAAATGATTGTATATCGATTAGGAACGCGACTTATAGTAAGGCAGGCAGAATAGCATGGAGAAAAAAAGTTCTTTGAGTACAAATAATGATTAGTCAATTTCGTTCAGACTTGCAAATGTGAGTATGTACGAGATTAAAAGAGAAAATATAATTAATAATGAGATATTAATAAAGATGATAATGTCAGTATAAATTATACCAAGATTAAAACCGTAGTATTACAAACAACAAAGCAGAATAATGTATGCATACGTGTATATAATATATATATGTATATATATATATGTATATATATATATGTATATATATATATATGTATATATATATATATATATATATATATATATATATATATGTATATATATATATATATATATATATATATATATATATATATATATATATATATATATATATATATATATATATATATATATATATATTACACATACATATACACACATTTATCGGTGTGTGTGTGTATTCTCTTCTACTTTTACTTATTTGAAATCTTCGTGTAAGTACGAAGCCTGTTTCTAATAAAGACAAAATTCCATCACTGGAATATTGATAATAAAAACAATATCAGATTTTAAACTTAAGAAAAGTTTTGCATAGCCACTCCGATATTGTATTCGTAACGTACAAATTGGCAGGTTGATTTCCTTTTCTGAAAAGCCCTGCTTATCCAGGCATTTACTTACGAAACCAAGTGCAACAATTTATTATTGATATAAATGTGAATTTATAATCTGGGTATAGAAATCGAGGGTTTCGCATTTGTCGTCCTTTCTCAGGTTTCTTACCGATTTACCAAGAGATATTTACATCAACAGAGCAGCGGACCTCTATGACGGTATATACTTTTCCCTGTCCCTCCCAAACAACAATATGCGGCTTAAGTTTTTACACTCGTTAGACATTTTAAAGGGAATGTTCCATTAATATCCCTTGTTTTGGTGCTCATTCATGTATTCAATATAGGGGTTTTCTATATTTATCCCAGCACATGCCAGTATTTCATGGGTGTTGCCTTTTTTGTTGTTGTTATTGGAGTGGTAAATTATAACAGCAAGTTCGTCCTGACAAAGCAGGGCGGTGATCGAAAACATTCAGGTTTGATAACACCCTAATTCGGGGCTAATACCAATTACCCTCTGTTGATCCTCTTTTTAAAGCAGTACCATGTGACTTGCTTTGAGCAAATCACCAAACGAGGGATAATGTTTTCGTTGTCAAAACTGTATTTAATCTCCTGAACGTTCGTCGAGTTGTAACCTGTTAAATCTCTGTATTCAAATTATCAAATAATCAATTTTTCTCTTTTGTACCTTCATATTAGTATACAGGTAAGTGTGTACGTCTTTCTCAAACGATATGACACAGTTTATTGATAAACTGGAGATAGAAATTATGTTTCTTTGTTTTTCTCTATTTGCGTTTTCAATCAAACATCTAGCGGCATTATAAGTATTATTTTGGTTCTAACCCCTTCCTAAAAGCCTTGACTTTTGTCTGATCAAAGAGTTTCAATTCCAATTCTCTCTAAACATGATTTAGTCAATTTTTTTTTTAATTTAAGGAAATAATGTACTTTTAGTAGATTCTTAAACATTTTTTCTTTATGGAAATCCTTATTCGTAATTGGATTTGCGATTTTTTTTTTATTATTATAATTTTTTTTTCAGTTTCATTGACTTCAAATTTGGATAATTATGAATTAACTAGTTTATATTTCATATATCATTGCTATGAAATTGCTTGGGTTATACGGTGTAATTCATTTGCTTTCTTGAAATTACATTTACTACGAAATTTGTAGGTTATTTGTGCTTTTAAATATAATTTTATTTCTTTCATGCTGATTAATAAGTAACATTACGTATTTGTAATCAAACTTGAATTGTAGTAATTTTCGTTTCATTCGATTTTTTTAAAGCTATTTACCAGTGTAATTACAAGTTGATTGCATTTTACTTTTTCACTATATATTAGCCTCATCACATTATTCTTAACTGGCGGTGAAGTGTTTCTGACAACTTGTTCTATTATTATGATTATCATTCTATCGTCTTCTGGAATATGTCTTTTAATTTCTATAATTGTTATTATTTTTTTCTTTCTCATGAATGCTCAGAGATTATAACAAAAAATCGCTTTTAAAAATCTACTTAGACAAGCTAAAATATTTACAGCGTGTCGATACGTTTTGTTTTGTTTAAAAGCCTTCAGAAAGTGTGCTTGTTGTATCATTGCTCCACACCGAACATGATAATAGTATATTCTAAGATGTGAGGAATTTTCTTAAATGACTGAATATCTTAGTTGAATCACACGTTATCCTTTTCAACACTATTGAACCAATGTAGACATTATATTAGCAAGCATTTTACCTATAATTTCTTTTCATTACGAGCGCTTTCTAATCATTATCATATATCTTTTCTTTCCTAGATACATGCAGAACCAATACCTCAAGACAACTCAGTGTCTATATTTCTATGTGAAGCGTTCGTGTGCATTTCCCCCATTAAACCCCTGGGTCAGTAGATTCATTCCTAAATCTAGGTTACATACAAATGTACAAATTAAAGGTCCAAGGTTATAATCGTAATTAAGAAAACTGGTGGCACTGAAATAGTGAAACCGTCGAATTATAAAGCTGATAAAAAAAAAATCAAATTAATATTTCATTCTGGGGTCATGAGGGCCGGTTTCCCGATTTCAATGGCGTATATATTCCCCACCTGGACGGGATTCTGGACCGTCACACAATTACTTGTTTCTGCCAGCTGAGTGGAGTGGAGCAACGTGAAATGAAGTGTTTTGCTCAAGAACACAACGCGTCGCCCTGTCCAGGAATCGAAACCACTATCATAAGTCCATCACCCTAACCACTAAGCCACGCGCCTCCATATAACGCTGATATAAATTTCTTAAACAAACACAATAAAGATGAATAAGTTTAGAAAAATAATTGCTAGGATTTACTTATTTTATTGCTGTTATTTCAAGTATTTTATTTTGAACATTATTTACATTTGACGGATATTTGTCCTCATCTTGTTTGTCGTTAACACAAGGTTTCGGCTGATATACCCTCCAGCCATCATAAGGCAGTGACTTGAACCCATTTACAATACATCCAGCAGTCAATTTGAGAAGTTTAACTCCTTTCTGGCAGGGTCGTAGGGGTGTGATTGGAACAAGTAAAACAAACAACAAAAAAGAAGAAGAATAGAACAAGCTAAACGGCTGCAAGTAAAGCCCAATCGGTATTTAATCCGACGGTGTAACGAGTCTGCCGATTGACATAACCTGCTTCTCTATATTAATAATTGAAACAAATGAATTAATGTAGTTTTACATTGGCAAATATCACAGAGCTTTGAATATTTAACAAGATATCGATTTACATTTGTTGACATTGTTTTACACGATATTATTAAGCAACTAACGAGACAGCAAACATTGTCCGATTGCTATATTTGCAGAAACTGTTCATTTCTGTTGAAGTAACAAGCTAAACTAAGAACCATGTCACTGTTGCTTTGACATCTTTTCGCGGAACAGACATCTTATTTTGTATTATATCTGTCTCTCTTGCACGTCAATTATTTTTTGTTTTCTTATTAAAAGTATCAATGGAGAAGTGAGATGCTTCCATTTTTATTTTTTTTTTTTTTCATCTGTCCTTTCTTCTACTGTCTGTGGAACTCTTTCTACACTTCCTTATATTTTCGTTCTAGATTTCTTCGTTTTGCAGCTTCGTACATTTACTGATCTATCTGCCGTCTAGGAGCCCTGCGACAAGAGATCACCGCAAGCTCAGATAAATGTGTGCTTTTGGTACTCTCTTATTACATCATTCTCTCCACTCCGTTCTCGAAAGAATGCTCTCTCTTAATCATATTCCAAGCATTGACCTTCCCATGGCTTTTTCCATCGTACCCATTTGAAAACTAAAAGAAGCAGGACATATGCTAGGACACAGCAACCTAGGCCGAGTGCAGATATAGGCAGCATATAAGAAACAGTATTAAGGAAGGTTAGAAAAATATTAGATTTATAAGCCCTAAAATTCACTCTATTATTGGCGTAGTGGTTAAGAGTGCGGGCTACTAACACCAAGATTCCGAGTTCGATTCCAAGCATTGGTAATAATAAAAGTAATAATAATAATAATAATTTCGAAAATACCTTAGGAATGAGAACCCAGATTCGAAATTTCCCCAAGGCACCTGACGATGCAGGAGGGTATATCAGCCGAAGCGTTGTGTTAACAACAAACAAGATGAGGACAAATATCCGTCAAATGTAAATAATGTAAATAATGTACATAATTCCTTATCTCTTAAATATAGAACCCAACCACAACCTTTTCGATTTTGTATGGTAGTATTAGAACTACATCGTTCAGTATCATTTTTCTAAATATTTTCATCGAAGACAAAATGAGTAACGGTTGTTTTATTCCAACATTTGTAGTTTACTGTTTCTAGCAAGCATAAATTTACTTACTTATATCTAAGAATGGAAGCATTTTCTCACTTTCTAAAACGTAAATGAATCAAATTTGCAAATGTCTGGAACAGAGATCTGCAAATAAGATAAAATAATTTTCGAAACTAATTTTTTTTTAAATCATTTTTTAATTAGTGATATTAGACAAAACTACGAATTAGTGTTACTAGATATCACTAAAATAGTAAAACCCGGAGCGTAGAGTATTTAATGAAAGTTTTATCACCTCACGTTGTATGAACATAACCAATTTTGGGCAGAGATATTCGAAAAGTATGATACTGATCATTCTTTGATTCCAGAATACATACATGCATGCGTTAGTGCATATATTCTTTTATTCTTTTACTTGTTTTAGTCATTTGACTTCAACCATGCTGGAGCACCTTTTAGTCGAGCAAATCGACTAAAGTACTCATTCTTGTAATCCTAGTACTTATTCTATCGGTATCTTTTTTGCCGAATCGCTAAGTTACGGGGACGTAAACACATCAGCATCGCATGTCAAGCGATGTTAGGTGGGGGAAGAAACACAGACACACAAACACACACACTCAAACACGAACACACACACACATATATACACATATATACGACGGCCTTCTTTCAGTTTCCGTCTACCAAGTCCACTCACAAGGCTTTGGTCGGCTTCAGGCTATAGTAGAAGACACTTGCCCAAGAGACCATATATATATATATATATATATATATATATATATATATATATATATATATTTCTTTACTGCCCACAAGGGGCTGAACATAGAAGGGACGAACAAGGACAGACAAAGGGATTAAGTCGATTACATCGACCCCAGTGCGTAACTGGTACTTAATTTATCGACCCCGAAAGGATGAAAGGCAAAGTCGACCTCGGCGGATTTTGAACCCAGAACACTTAACGGCAGACGAAATACGGCTAAGCATTTCGCCCGGCGTGCTAACGTTTCTGCCAGCTCGCCGCCCTTAGGATGAAAGGCAAAATCGACTTCGGCGGAAGTTGGACTCAGAACGTAACGGCAGACGAAATACCTATTTCTTTACAACCAACAAGGGGCGAAACACAGAGGGGATAAACAAGGACAGACAAATGGATTAAGTCGATATATATATATATATTATATATATATATATATATATATATATATATATATATATATATATATATATTTCTTACTGCCCACAGGGCTGAACATAGAAGGGACGAACAAGGACAGACAAAGGGATTAAGTCGATTACATCGACCCCAGTGCGTAACTGGTACTTAATTTATCGACCCCGAAAGGATGAAAGGCAAAGTCGACCTCGGCGGATTTTGAACCCAGAACACTTAACGGCAGACGAAATACGGCTAAGCATTTCGCCCGGCGTGCTAACGTTTCTGCCAGCTCGCCGCCCTTAGGATGAAAGGCAAAATCGACTTCGGCGGAAGTTGGACTCAGAACGTACGGCAGACGAAATACCTATTTCTTTACAACCAACAAGGGGCGAAACACAGAGGGGATAAACAAGGACAGACAATGGATTAAGTCGATATATATATAATATATATATATATATATATATATATATCGACTTAATCCATTTGTCTGTCCTTGTTTATCCCCTCTGTTCGTCTGCCGTTACGTTCTGAGTCCAACTTCCGCCGAAGTCGATTTTGCCTTTCATCCTTTGGGGGTCGATAAATTAAGTACCAGTTACGCACTGAGGATCAATGTAATTGACCTTATCCGTTTGTCTGTCCTTGTTTGTCCCCTCTGTGTTTCGCCCCTTGTGGGTTGTAAAGAAATAGGTATTTCGTCTGAGCTTACGTTCTGAGTTCAAATTCCGCCGAGGTCGACTTTGCATTTCATCCTTTCGGGGTCGATAAATTAAGTACCAGTTGCGTACTGGGATTGATCTAATGACTGCTCCCCTCCTCCAGAATTGTGGGCTTGTGCCTAGAGGAGAAAAGAATAAGAAATAGAAGGTAAAAGACAGAAGAGAAACAATTCTTACTAGAAGACTAAAAGTTCCAATAGAAAAAAAAAGAGATCGAGAGATCGTGGTAGATTAGTATGATATAAATATGCATACACACGCGCGTGCGTGTTTGTGTGGCGTGCGTAACTGTATTTGTCTACCTGATATACATACCGTAATTTAGAAATAGCAGTTAAAGTCTACTATTCTACTTCAATAAGATATCTTTGAAATGCTGTACTGATGAGGAGAGTGAATAGCAAAATGATTCTACATTTTTCACGTCTC
>NC_043001.1:105032718-105122718 GCF_006345805.1 Octopus sinensis | reverse complement strand
CGTTAGGGATACCATTTTTGCCCGACATATAAGTCAAATATTTTCTGCTTCACCCTACATCTGGTAATCCATCATTGGATTTTTATACGTCTAACAACTTCCTTTGCATACACCACTGTAGTAGAATCCACTCCCTCTTAATCTTTTGATGGTATCTGCTATACGTCATTTTCATCTAAGGTTTTCTTCAGCATCTGTTGCTACCACTTCTGCGGCGGCTTCACATAGGTCATTTATCTCCAGAAGACAATTAACTGAAACATATCCTAAAATATTTTCAAATACTTTCGCATTTTTACCATTATAGTCTCAAGGGTTTTCAGATATCTCATTTCAATTTTGCTGAGGGTACTTTAAGACCTTTCCGAATAATTCCCTCATGTTGTCATTCCGGTAATTCCACCACATTCCTAATTTTGCATTTTTGCTTTTCCCCAACTTATTATCTTCTTCAATGCAATAGCTTGTGTACCTGTCTCTCTTTTGCTTTCAATTACATTAACTTCAGATTTTCCATTATCCCCTACTGACTTTTCTATCTTATGCTTAATACCTTCTAATTCCATTTCGACAGGGAGACATTATGCTTTATAAAACGTGTCTAATCTGAAAGTTGCTGTTCTTTTATTCAAATATCTCGTCAAAACTTTAAAGGTAAAGGAATGCATAATACTTTTATGCGTGGGTTCCCGAAGTCAGCGAAGATAGTTCAAGTGTTTCCCAACACTAAAAACGCAGGTAAACATGGATATTTGGTATAAGAAAACACATATTGCTATTAGTTAGTTATTGGCAAAATTTATTTAAAGCAGACGATGATAGTTTGTTGTTTGTTCCTTCTCGAGCCACGCCTGGCTCATAAGGGCCGGTTTCCCGGTTTCCTTGGCGTATAGGTTTCCCACCTGGACGAGACGCTGGTCCGTCGCAGATGAGCTGCAAGATGCAGGAGGACAGAGTGAGAGAAAATTGTGGCGAAAGAGTCAGCAGAGATTCGCCATTACCTTCTGCCGGAGCCGCGTGGAGTTTAGGTGCTTCGCTCATAAACACACACATCGCCCGGTTTGAGATTCGAACCCGCGACCCCTCGACCGCGAGTCTGCTGCTCTAACCACTAGGCCATGTGCCTCCACAGACGCTGATATACAATATAATGATCTCAAACCTGCACGACAACGCCGTATTACAAATTATGATCAGACAAGACAGTATTCGAGGTTTCGTACACACAATAAAATAATGTTGCCATCTTTATGAAACACCTACAGAAAAAGTGATGATAGAAATATTATAAAGCGTCACAGACAATGTACCTGGGGGGTGATAATAAAAAGAGATAATGATAAATATAGTATGTGGTAGTTTTAAACACAGCACATATATGACACAGAGAAATCTCAGGAATGTAATAACAGAATAAAAAAAATGCAAATATCCAAGGCACAGCAGTGTGCAATTGTTGCAGTGAAAGCAAATATTAAATAACTTATTCTGTAATAATATCACATTCATTATCATACACACAATGATCGAATGACGTCACCATCAACATAATAATCGATGACGTCATCACCGCCAACGTTCTCTGCGTTAACTTTGTCTACGTCTGATGATATTAAAATTGTCAAAATATATTTGTTATATTTTTCTCATAAGTATCCGTTCATTTTAAATTTAAATGCGTCTTGTTAACCAATATTTTCAAATATTTAAAATATTCTGATATGACGATTCATGATTATTGAAGATATAAATTGAAAATGCGTCATTTTAACCATAAATTCAGGATTGTTTGGACTCTGACATTTGGAAAAAGAGATACAAGAATACACGCAACTGTTTTCAAGAATTATTAACGATGTATGGTTAAAATAATTATATTTCTAATCACCAGAGACTGCTAAAATTTATTGAATGATAAAGTTGAATTTTATAATAGGTTTGCTAAAGTTATCCGTTTCCGTTCCTCGCATTCCATTTCTACTCTCTTTCTCATGCCGTCTCTCACTCACTCTACACGCTTTCATACATATAGATATATATACATACAACAATAACAACAACATATATATATATATATATATATATATATATATATATATATATCATGGACTGCAGGAAAATGAATACAATTCCTCTTAAATGATCACGAATCACGTTTCGCCTTGTACGAACTTTACAAGCGGAAAGCTTATTAGTTCAGTTGATGGAATTTATAGCAAAAAAAAAAAAAAGAGATTGGAATGTCTGAGTGAATGGATTCTCTAAAACTGGAAAGATGATTAAGTAATTTAATTTTCTATAAAAATGAAATTATTAGATGAAAAGGTAATTGTTGGTTGAAAATGTTTTTACGTCGCTACAGACGATCGAGGAAGAATTTTGATTTAAGAGAAATGAAAACTACGAAGGAAATGAAGAAAATGAGATTTATAATTAAGCTCAGTAACGGTAATAAGGATCGTCGGTATTTAAGGGGGTTATTCATGGACAAAACTGGTGTAAAGTGATATTATAGTGCTATGGGAGTGAAAACCTCGAGCAGTCCAAAACCTTATGAATGCATTTGTTAGACGGAAACTGGAAGAAGCCCATCGCATATGTATATATATATAAATAATAAAATTAATTGATCCATTATATAAAATCTGTTCTGTTTGTGTGTGTGTCTTCTAGGTTATCGGGCATGCTCCATCCGATTACGCTCAAATTTGGATACAGCAAAAAAAGGAGTATTAAAACAACAAACTCAGCATCTGAGTAACTTTGGACCCCCATAACGACTGAAGAGGGCACCCAGGCACTGCAAAGACTAAGCAACTGGAGGGCACCTGGGCATGACAAGATCCCCAACTTCTGGTTGAAATATCTAACAGGAATGCACAAAAAGCTGGCTGAAAACTTTAACAGCATACTAGCAGAGCCAGAGACAATGCCTGAATGGCTCACGAAGGGGAAAACCATCTTAATTCCCAAATCAAATGAGACAGCAAAACCAGAAAACTACAGACCAATAACCTGTCTCCCTACAATGTACAAGGCATTTACTGCAGTGATATTGCAAAGGTTGAACAAGCACCTGGACGAAAACAACCTGTTTCCAGAAGAGCAGAAAGGATGCCGCAAAGGCTCATAAAGGTGTAAAGATCAACTAATGATTAATAAAGCCATAACTGAAGACAGCCACAGAAAGAAGAAAGGCCTCAGTATGGCCTGGATCGACTACAAAAAGGCGTTTGATAGCATACCCCACACATGGATCCTCGAAACACTAGTCATTAACAAAGTAGCACCAACGATTATAAAATTCAAAGGGCACTCTATGAATAAATGGCACACAGTGCTACAGTTCTAAACAAAAGAGGGACTCATGAAAGCCAAAGCCATTAGAAGAGGAATATTCCAGGGAGACACGCTCTCTCCACTCCTTTTCTGCTTGGCACTGTTACCTCTATCTGATATGCTAAATAGAACTGGATGCGGATATAAATGTTACGGCAAAACGATCAGCCACCTTTTATATATGGATGACCTAAAACTATACGCTGCAAATGACAAACAGCTGGAAACACTATTAAAGACAGTTCATGTATCTACCAAAGAAATAGATATGAAATTTGGATTAGAAAACTGCACCAAAGTAACCATGAAAAGAGGAAAACTAGTTAAGAGTAGCAACATCACACTAAATAAAACCAAAAAAATAAAAGAATTAGACCAAAGCCAAACTTACAAATACTTGGGAATCCATGAACTAGATAAGACACAACACACACAAATGAAAGAGAAAATAAAAAAGAATATTATAGATGAGTTAGATCAATACTAAAAACAGAGCTCAATGCTAAAAACAAGATAATAGGTATTAACACTTTAGCTGTCCCAGTTATAAGTTACAGCTACAATATCCTTAACTGGACACTAAATGAACTGACCAAAATAGATAGGAAAACAAGAAAATAATGACAGGATCTAGGATGCATCACCCAAAATCTGACATAGAAAGACTATATATACAACGTATAGAAGGTGGTAGAGGCCTTATACAGCTGGAAAACTACTATAAAATAACCACCATAGGACTGCAAAAATATCTACTTCAGAAGGAAGGAAAACTGATAGAAATAGCGGCAAAACACGAGCAAAACAAAAAACTGTTCTCAGTATTTAAGGAAGCTGACAAATACAAACAAGAAATCATACCACCTAATAAATATGAAGAAGAAGACGAAGAAGAAGAAGAAGAAGAAGAAGAAGAAGAAGAAGAAGAAGAAGAAGAAGAAGAAGAAGAAGAAGAAGAAGAAGAGAAGAAGAAGCAACAAAAACTATAAAACAAATGAAATCCAAACTAAAAATAGAACAGCAACGAGCCATGATAAAACGATGGCAAGAAAAACCCCTTCATGGTAAATACTGCACTAAACTAAACGCAAAAGAAATAGACAAACAAAAATCCCAGCAATGGTTGAGAAGCTCGGGACTCAAAGCAGAGACAGAGGGATTTTTAATTGCAGCACAAGACCAAAGCCTCCCCACCAGAAATTACCAAAAACATGTAATGAAAAGAAATATAACAAATAACTGCAGAATATGTGGAGATGGACAAGAAACAATAAATCATATTATCTCTCGCTGCCCAGTCCTGGCTAAGAAGGAATATATTCACAGACATGACAGAGTTGGAACCTACATACATTGGAAGCTATGTCAACATTATAGATAACAACAGAAAAAAGATGGTATAGGCACACGCCAGAAAAGGTCACAGAAAACGAGAAAGCAACCATACTCTGGGATATGCCGATACACACAGATAGAGAAATTAAGGCCAACAGACCAGATATAGTTGTCAGAGATCATGAAGAAAAAAAATGCTTTCTAATTGATGTATCAATACCGGCAGATGACAACGTGTCTCTAAAAGAAATGGAGAAACTTTCAAAATACAAAGACCTGGAAATAGAGGTAACTAGAATGTGGAATCTAAAAACAGAAACAATTCCTATCATAGTAGGTGCATTAGGCATGATAAAAAAATATTTAGACAAATACATAACAAAAACACCAGGACTTACAAACACATATAGCATACAGAAAATTGCACTACTAGGCACTGCACACATCCTACGCAGAACACTTTCCATACAATAACCATCAGAGCATCACAACAAATCACAGCACATACCTAAGGCACACAGAGCTGCGCTCGGTAGTGAAATGAAAGCACGCTATAAAAATAAAACTACTGAATAATAATAATAATAATAATAATAATAATAATAATAATAATATAATAATAATAATAATAATAATAATCACAGGACATAACAACAGGCGTCTTTCAACTGGAGAAGAAATGAATTCAGCTGGCGTGTAGGGAATTAAGCCTTAAGTCAGAGGAAGCTTATCGATGTGACAGCAACCGTGGTCAAAAGCAAATGGGCTAACAGTCGGCCATCGGTCACGTGAGAAGAGAATAGAGAGAAAAAGAAGAACAAAGGGATTAAGGGGGAAGAGAGAACGAGCGAGAGAGAGTGTAGATAGAAGAATCAAGGGGTGGCGAGAAAAAAGAGAGAGACAGGAACCATGTGGTTGGGAAGCAATCTTCTTACACCTGCGCCTTTATATAATACATCGTGTGTGAGTGTGTGTGTGTGGGTATATGAATATTTATATTCATTCTCACTTACATGCATAGCTACTTCATCCATACGAACAAAAGAGTCCCTGGACTTCTTGCGCGCCGATAATCTGCTGGTTCTAGTCACTATGTCTTTCCCTACGGCTTTTCTGTGTATATTTGTCTTCGAATGTTAATCATAGAATGTGAATGTTTCATTCACTCCATCCATACCTTAAAGCATACGCAATGCATAAACCCACCCACATAAATGTAAATGTATTCATGTACAATAGATATACAGGCGCGTGACTGTACACGTGCCTACATAGAATTATATAAGCATTTTTTTAGAATTATTTATGTCACAGAATCTGTCTCTTTCATCTCATCTATTTGAGTAACAACGAGGCTCACCGTAATATCTCAGATCATAAACTAACGCCAGAAAAAGAAATCGTTAGACTGTATGTTACCAGGTAGACTATTGGAATTTTCTAGAACGGTTGCTACTATAGTTGTGACTTTTATCTGTTCAGTCAAGAATGATTGGAAAATAAATATCGAATGGATGACGGTGTGTCTCAAGTTGTACAACTTCACCTTCGCAAGTTGTACAACATTGGCGACCCACGACTGCATCGAATATCATTACTGTTACATTGGTGACCACTGATTACACCTTATCGTTGCGGTTGTGTGTGTGTGGTGTGTGTGTGTGTGTGTGTGTGTGTGTGTGTGCGTGTGTGTGTGTGTATAGGGGTAGTTGTGTGCTAAGGAGTTTGCTTCGCAATTACATAGTCCTGGGCCCAGTACCAGCGTGACATTTTGGGCAAGTATCTCCTACCACACCCTAGTGCCGACAAAAGTCTTGTGAGTGAATTTGATGGACGGAGACTGAAATAAGTCCACCTTGTATGTGTATGTGCGTGTGTACGTGCGTGTGTGCGCTTGTCCCTATCAGCTCTTGACAACCGGTGTTGGCGTGTCTACATCCCGTGATAATCTAGCTGTTCGATAAAAGAGAACTATAGAATAGGTAGAACAGGCTTTAAATAAATACGTATCAGGATCGATTCATTTGGCTAAAATTCTTCGAGGCGATGTTCCAGCATGGCTGCTGTCTAATGATGAAAATAATCAGAAGAAAAACGATAAACAGAGATAGATAGGGGGACAGACTGACAGGCAGACAGATGCGCGCGCGCAGAGGACGGACGGATTTGGATTTATGGATAATGTGGATGGATGAAGGGAAGGAGAGATAGATGGCTGAATGAAAAGATTGGGAGACAGACATTTAGACGGATAGATTGAACGACTAACGGGCGAGTGGACGGGCGGATCGACAGACAGAGAGACACATGGACGGACGGACAGAAAGACAGACAATCAAAGAGACGGGCGGATAGACAGATGGATAGCTAGAAAACGTACATCTTTGTACATGCGCACGAAGCTTCCTTTGTTTATTCTCAGCGAGAAGATGGCGCATCTACTCACAACCTGGTTCCAGAATGGCGGTCAAACTGCGCAGTCACTCAATGAACAGATTTCTTATAATGGAAACTTCGATTATAACAAAGCCAGATTTTCCTTTCTTTGATATCTGGTGCTGAGGAACAACTAAATGCCTTCAAAAATATTCCATCTGCCCGATAGAGGGCGCTATGTAAAACCATTTCTTTGTCTTGTAGAAGACATTCTCTCCCTGACAAACTTCAATGAAAATACTCTTACGAATTCCAGTACCTCTCAGATATATTTGAACTGGTCTTAAGTTTCTTTACAATAATAAATATATCAGAAAGATAAGTGTATACAGGTTAAGCAAATTAATCGAAGGAAATATTTTTCTAGTCTTATATATTAATTTCTAATTTGCTGTTAACGTTCTGTTTATTGCGTCTGTTAATACAAACATTTACATCGTTTTCATTGGGGTAGACGCGTCTGTATTTGCTTAGTGATGTTGCTGCAATCCGTTCGTTATTGAGTGGTAACAAAACACGAATATTTTAATTGGAATGAGGTCAGAGACGCAACATTCACTGTTGACGCAGGTGTCCTTAAATAGCTCTCTTTACTCTTTTATTCTTTTACTTGTTTCAGTCATTTGACTGCGGCCATGCTGGAGCACCACCTTTAGTCGAGCAAATCGACCCCAGGATTTATTCTTTGTAAGCCTAGTACTTATTCTATCGGTCTCTTTTGCCGAACCGTTAAGTGACGGGGACGTAAACACACCAGCATCGGTTGTCAAGCAATGCTAGGGGGACAAACACAAACACACACACACACACACACACACACACACACACACATATATATATATATATATATATACATATATACGACAGGCTTCTTTCAGTTTCCATCTACCAAATCCACTCACAAGGCATTGGTCGGCCCAGGGCTATAGCAGAAGACACTTGCCCAAGATGCCACGCAGTGGGACTGAACCCGGAACCATGTGGTTGGTTAGCAAGCTACTTACCACACAGCCAATCCTGCGCCTCTGGGTTTGAAACATTGTATGCTAATTTGCATTTCTTTGTAATATATCAAGCGCGTTTCAGACTCAAGTAGAATCGCCATACTTGATATGTGGCTGATATTGAAATACAGTGGAAATCTGAGATTTGTAATTGTTCAGCAACTTATCAGACGTGATATATTTTCTGTTTCAACGTGTAACGTAAATGGGAAATAATTCCATTCACAACAACAAGTGCTGAGAGATTTTCTATTCTAGAAAGTTATAAATTGTAATTCAGACATTTTCCAAATATAATACGTGAATGTATATATAAGAATAACGCATTCACAACATAAATTGTTTGAAATCCAAAGTGAAAATCCTTGTCGTCGAAATAGCACATCACTTTTGACAGTGCTCGCATTAATATGAAGATACGTGTGTGATTATGAATGTGTTTATGAGTGAGCGGGCGAGAAAAAGAGAGAGTTATTTGCAAAATAAAACTGATATGCAAATAATAAGGATAACAACAACAACAATAATAATAATAGTAGTAGTAATAATAATAATAATAATAATGATAATAATAATAATAATAATAATAATAATAGTAGTAGTAGTAGTAATAGTAATAATAATAATAATAATAATAATAATAATAGTAGTAGTAGTAATAGTAATAATAATAATAGTAATAATAATAATAATAATAATAATAATAATAATAATAATAATAATAATAGTAATAATAATAATGATGATATAAAGATAATTGGAGGACGCTTTATGTTTCAATGAACTAATTCGCGCTAGCACACATGCTGAGACTTTAAAGATGTTTGTCATATTTATGTGAAAATATATATAATATGGAAAATGCATTTAGACTGCAGAAAATCAATAATTTCCATCATTTCTCTACTCATGCTAATAAATGTGTTTTCGGTTTAAGGCGCCCCCGAGATGTAAAAGATATAGCTGCAAAGCTCCTCTGAGCTTTTACGAGTCATTAAAAGATGAGCATACTAAAATAATAAATAACAATGAAAACACGAACATTAAGGAGAAAGAATCTCGTCTGACGACTTGACAGAATATGGTCGCCTGAGAATATCTAAATATATACTGATAGCTGTGTATCTAAAACAAATACGGACCAGCAGAATTATTTAGCCATATTTCATGCAATTTGCTCGGCAAGAACACTTTCTCAGATTCCATTTGACAATAATGTAAACTTCGAATGATATAAGTAATAAATATTGTAAGTTATAATATCATAGTTGTATGACATTTTAGAAGTAAATAAATCTGCATCTCTTACAAGATGTTATATTTAAACCGACATGAATTTATGTCCAGATATACGTGCGTAAACGTTTGCAAACTAGAACGCGTTGGCAAAATTCATTCTATTTGGAGTCTAACAGTAATATTATAATGAATCTCTAATAATTCCACACCTTAACTCTTTGACTTTTTGTTTTCTTGCTCTACGTGCCTATGCTTTTGATGAAATAGATCTCATTTCGTTGAGGAATTTTTTAATAATTCTTATCTAGATTATTCTGTCTCTTTTTCATTTTTTATTGTTCTCCCACTTATTTTTTTTACCCTACTTCTCTTTTGTTTTTTCTTTCCTTTTGTCTCATCCTCATTGTTATTATTAGATGGCAAACTGACGGAATTGTTTGTCTCCTGGACAAAATGCTTGGCAGCATTTAGTTTGGCTCTCCACTTTCTATTTTGAAATTTCGCCAAGGTCAACTTTGCCTTCCATTCTTTTGAGGTCCAAAAATAAGTACCAGTCAAGTGCTGGGGTTGATGTAATCAACTAAGCCCCTCCATTTAAAGTAGCAGGCCTTGTGCCTAAATTAGAAATACTATTATCATTATTATTATTATTATTATTATTATCATTATTTTTTTTTTTAATTATGTGTGTATGTATGTCTATGTATGCATGTATTTATGTACGTACGTATGTACATATGTATGTATGTGCATATATATACGCAATTCTCATTGATAGACCACTTTTTAATCGTTTGTGAACCGACACACATTCTTTTTCTTTAAATTTTCTGTGTCCTGCAGCCTTTTTCGGGATGTAATTTATATACAATGAGTAACTGTAGTAACAGCAATCAAATTAACTTTGTGTGCCTTTATATGTAACACACCCATGAAAAGTACAAGATATTTGGCACGCCTGTCTCTGAGCAAACAATAAAAGATTCCTGTTTGTAATTTTATGTGTAAAAAGAAAGCACAATGTTGATGAATGATGAGGCATTCTGAAGCTGTTATTAATACGAACTACATTATTGCTGTTTATCAATAGATGGAGAAATTCCTCCCTGTCTTTGAACGATTGCAATGCTACCTCAAACAGAAGCGGGGTTTTAACACGACAGTCCGCTAACGGCATTAAGATCTCTGTTTTATGCCTTTTTTTCTGCCTGTGATTTTAGACCAGTAGCGAAAACTTACGTCGTAGAACACAAGAGCCTGCTATCAATAAATGTACACCTCAAGATGAGTGTGTGTGTGTGTTTGCGTGTGTGTGTGTGTGTGTGCGTGTGTGTGCGTGTGTGTGTGTGAGAGAGAGAGAGAGAGAGATAGAGAGAGAGTATGTGTGTGTGTGTGAGTCTGAGTATGTGTTTATTAGTACGTGTGTGTAAGTAGTTAGTTTGATAGGTAGAAAGAAAATCTTTGGAAGTGTACGTTACATATTGATAAATTTATAAAAGTTAACGGTCAGAAGAAAACATAGATAAAACGGTTTATTAATAAAGAAATCGCTGTCAGTGAAATAAAATCAACTGAATTAGATTAAGTTGAAACAGAACACAGTCTCTCCTATAGATCTAGGGCTTTGATCCGTTCCAGACTTTTCATGATTTCAAAGTGTGATGCATATAAATTTATTGCCAAGCATCGTTATTATTTGTCTCTTTAATAATTGTTATGTGTTTAGTTTCGTAGAAAATTTGTTGACAAAACGTGTTTGCTTCTCTTTGAGGTATTCAGGATCGTCCTTTGAACATTTATTTAAAGGAAATAGTGTGAATTTGCTATTACGGCAAGTTTTTAATGTTCACTTAGTGGGAATTTCCTCCGAGTTGATTGTATTTTATGTTTTGTGTATTCGGAATCGGTTTCATAAAGAATTATCGGTTTGACCCGTGAAATTCGTAGTTCTGTTTTTCAATCATGACAGGTTGAGTAATATAACCAATATACCAACGCTTTAGCGTCGCCATTTATATCAGTAATAATCACGTGATCACATGAATGACAAGACTGTCAGATGTTGTTCTACATCGCTGGTCACAATGCGCTTTGCATCGTTTTAGCTTTCGAATAATGCCCCCGCCACCACCAGCACCGCTACCACACCCAGAAGCCAACATTTCCTCTGACAGAAAAGCTAATCCATTTTAGGGTTAACCATTTACAACTGAATGAAGTGGACCAGCATGAAATGAAGAGTTTTTGCTCAAGAATAGGACACGCTGCTCGGTCTGGGAATTGAACACACAATCTAGCGATCATGAGTGCAACATCTTAACCATTTGGCCATTGTTATAAAAAGTTCTTTATTTTTACTTTTCTCGAAACTAGTTTCTAGATATTTAAAGTTATCTGTGCCGCCTGTAACACAAATACTCTCTCTACCACTTTTGGCGGAACATTCGAAGTTTGCCTCTCATGGGAATCTTACTTTTGTAAGTTATTTTAAAACATTCTTTCTTGAAAGTTTTTTGTTGATGACCTCGCAAGAATTTGAACTCAGAGCCTTAAAAAACGGAACAAAAAGAGGTCTGGTGTTCTACTGATTCTACCACTTGTGTTGCCTCTTTCTTCACTGACCCCCGACAGAATAAAAGGCAGATTTGAGCTTCGTTTTGAATTGTATGTACAATAAGTGCTCTGGTTCACTTATCACCTAAAACTCTAACTTGAACTACAACTAAACCAGAGCGGTTTTGAAGTTGCCTAGCAATGAACGGCTATAAGTTGATTAGCATTGAGCGGATACATGTAGAGTAGAAAGAAACAAAGAAAACACCGTTACATACATAAACTCCATGCTCTAAACTGAGACCAGTTGTTTACTTGTTCATTCTTTGTTTCTACTGTGTTCACGTGTGTGTTTGTGTATTTATGTGTGTATATAATTTTGCATTTACGTTTCAACAGGTATGTGTGTATGTGTGTGTATGTGTGTGCGTGTGTGTATTTAAACCGTTTTCTGTCGAAGTATACTGATGAAAGTGTGCACAGGCACTGATACGACTCTATGTGATTTCGCTGAGATTTCAATTGCGTTCAGGGGAGATAAATCTAATTCTTTCGCTTTTACTCCCTTCTTGTAATGAATAAATGATTAGGAACTGCATAAATATATATACCTGTATATATTCGTATACACTTAAATTTCTCTATGTCGGTAAAACTATGCATTTGTAAATGGGCAAGTCTCATTCTTCTCAACACTCCTCACCAGTACCGGACTGGGTCTAAAGATATTCGTTGCCAGGAGACTAAGAGGATTCACCCGCTACAACAAGGGGACCCACCCGCAACCACAATGCTATCATTTAATTTTTCTTTTCTTTACTCTTTTGTTACTATTTTACTAGTTTCAGTCATTTGACTGTGGCTATGCTGGAGCACCGCCTTTAGTCGAATCAAATCGACCCCAGGACTTATTCTTTTGTAGGCCTAGTACTTATTCTATTGGTCACTTTTGCCGAACCGCTAAGTTACGGGGACGTAATCACACCAGTTATTAAGCGATGTTGGGGGGGACAAACACAGGCACACAAACATATACACACATACATATATGCGACGGGCTTCTTTCAGTTTCCGTCTACCAAATCCACTCACAAGGCTTTGGTCGGCCTGAGACTAGGGTAGAAAACACTTGCCCAAGGTGCCACGCAGTGGGACTGAACTCGGAACCATGTAGTTCGTAAGCAATCTACTTACCACACAGCCACTCCTGTTTAAAGTATTCTTTTCAACTTTCTACAATCACAGCCAGGCTGAAATAAATTAATGCATTCTCCCAGGAGTGAATAAAAAATTCTCAAACTTGAGATACTAACATGGGCCTCCATATATGGATTCTAATTGCGCAGGGACATACATGCCATCGGGCAAGCTGGCAATCTGGCCAGTGCGCCACTGCCCCTCACCATCATTCGAAAACAGTATACATCATTCTTTGTATACTGTTTTCTTTGAGTTCCGCTTATGCTTGTAGTGGTCTTGGTTCGTCCTTATATCCTTTTTCCCGCCATTCGTTATTCATTTAATTTGCATCTTGTCCTGGCCTTTTGCTTTGGCTTATATCACTCTCTACTCTCCTCAATCTTTCTCTATTCGCCACAATCGCAACGCTTCTCTTTTGCCTTCCAGGATTATTCTTAGCATTGCCTCTGTTACTTTTGGTTTTTACTATTTTCAGTCATTGTACACGAAAGAGAAAGACTGTGACCCCACCTGTGATATTATATCATATCAGCTACGGTGAAGAAGCTCAAACGAAAGTCAATGGAGATACTTGTCTCATACTTCCGACATTGCTTGCCCCAGAAAATATAACTTTAAGCACAATATGATCGCTTCATGATTGATTTGCAGCTCAAAAACAAAGTGTATAGTTCTCCTACAAATTAACAAACCTGTATTAATTTTTAAAATAGTTTTTCCGAAATTAGGTCGCTGACAAAACGTCGGCTATTTCACAAGAAGCATAAGACGGCAATCTGATAGAATGAGTTGGACGCCGCGAAAAATGCAAAGTTTATGTTTTGAATTCAAATTCCATCGAGATTTACTTTGACTTACCCCTTTTCTGAGTCGTTAAATTAAGTACAAGTTGAGCGTTGGGGTGTGTATAATCGACTTACTCCTTCACTCGACATTGCTAGCCTTGTGCCAAAATATGAAACCTGTTTCACGAGAAGCATCGTGACAAGCTACACTTCTGGTATCAGGTGTCACGAAAGGTTTTACATCGTATAAGCATTCTTTATACTACAACAAATATCCATTCAGTTACAGAGCGTTGTTATCAGCTATCACTAAAATCTCATGACTGCAAGTTGCAGCTACAAATCATAATAAAACTGGCCAGTCACATTCTTCAAAATACTTGTCATCAATGCTTTGTTTTAATGCCAATCATTGTTTGGTTATTCTTGGCAGGCGTAAACTCCAGGTGTGCGACATAGTTCCCTACTTCTTCGTTCGTGTCGTCATTATGATTCTGTCAGAGTTTCAGAGAATTTATGACGAAGCACAGAAAGCGATAGCACTCCTTCTTGCGAGCATTATTTTCGTTCTGGTCTGCCTCGCTTCGTGTGTGCAACCGCATAAAGCAAGAATTATAGATCACGCAAAGCATATACTTTGTCAGTAGAAGTCGAACGAATGACAGTAGTAAAAGTTCTTGTTTGGTAAAACATATCGTTAGAAGAGATTAAACAGTTTCAAATATGGTGGGAGATTATGCGTGTGCGTTTGTGTCGCGCGCCTGTATGTAGGCACGTATGTATGCATCTATATATAAATCTATATACATATGCATATATATATATATATATACACATATATACATACATTCAGACATACATACATACATAATTATACATATTTCACATTTAAATTTCGAAAGAGAGGAAATATTAAACGACGCTGGAATAAGAATGAAGAAGAAAGATTTCCATGTTACAAGTTGAAAGCGCATATAAACCTCTCACGAACACTGCTACAAATGTTTAGGATGTATGTATGCATGTGTGCATGCATGCATGTATGTATGTATGTATGTATGTATGTATGTATGTATGTATGTATGTATGTAGGTATGTATGTACGTATGTATGAATGTATGTATGTATGTATGTACATGTATGTGCATGTATGTATGTGCGTGTGTATGTGTATGAAAGATCACAGGGTCGTGAAGCAGCAAATGCGAAAACATTCAATCCTAAACTGAAAGTCAGTCATGCGTAGTCCGTGTGTTTCAGCAGTATTCAAGGAGAAGACAGCAGTTACGAAAGCTGAAAAGAAAATTATACGAATAGATCAATTGAAATAATTGTAAAATTTTGCAAATTGGTCGGATATAAAATTTAGAGAATCGTTCCGTTATATTATCCGGGAATTATTTCTAAAATAATAAAAGAGAGAGAGAGAGAGAGTATGTGTGGGTATGATTTTTGGTTTTTATTAAATTTAGATAAATCCGGTTCGCTTAATCCTACTTCAAAATATACAGGCTTAACCAAGTTTGGGTATTCTGCAAGAATTCCTAACTGATTATATATTAAGTACTTAGCTAATTTTAATTATTTCATTTTATTTGTTTATTTTGTTTACTATTCTGTATCATGTGTACGAAACTTGCGGTTAAATTTCATTTGCTGATCAGGTTTGACAAATCTGTTAAACAAGGGAAATCTAAAGTTAAAACTAAATAAACTGACGAATATTGCTGTTTTATTTTGGGGTGGTGGCGCAATGGCTCAGTATTTAGGGCGGTTTCGACCCACAGACCGGGCGTTGTCAGTGTTTATTGAGCGAAAACACCTAAAGCTCCACGAGGCTCCGGCAGGGGATGGTGGCGAATCCTGCTGTACTCTTCCACCACAACTTTCTCTCACTCTTTCTTCCTGTTTCTGTTGAACATGTATTTCAATGGGTCAGTCTTGTCACACTCCAGGTCAAGCTGAGTCTCCCCGAGAACTGCATTAAGGGTGCACGTGTCTGTGGAGTGCCCAGCCACTTGCACGTTAATTTCACGAGCAAGCTATTCCGTTGATTGGGTCATCTGGGACCCTCGTCGTCGTAACCGACGGAGTGCCACGACTACCTCTGGAGGAAGGTTACGGCTCCTGGCAGAGTTTTTGCATGACCTCGGAAGCCAGTGAATTTTATATCGACAATATGATTTTGAAGTTGTGACCACTTAATACGACACAATGGTCTGAGTAAGGAGAAGATTCCAGAACGCAATTGTTTTGGGAAGAATGCCTAAGGATTGTAGCTGGTGCCAGACTATAATGCTGGATGCAACATAGCGACGAGATGTGGAAACGCGTGTAGGTATCTGCTGTGAAATTTCCGGGCTCTGATAGTGGACATTTATAAAGAAATAAAAATTACGAAAAATCAACTTCAGCTTGGGCACTTATAGTCAAAACCTTCACAAAAGCTATATGCATAACTCTGGACTTCAAACTAATTAATGTCCTGTGAAATCAAGGGAGGCAATTTACAATTGTGTTGTTAAAAGTAGCAATTAGTTATTATCTGAAAGATGGAGTTACGCAAATGTGACATAATAATTCTGGCATTTCAGTATAAAACGAAACTAATGTACAAAGCGATTCTTCATAAATTTCTATAGTAATAGAAATGGCGTCAGAAAAAAGAAATTAGTCTGTATCAAAGCTGAGATAAATATTTCTTTTTCAAAATGCGTAGCTCGCGAAAGCACACCTTAGCTATGAAGGACGAAGTGCCAGCGAGAGTGGAGAAAACAACCTCTCGAGTACTTATATAAGGAAACCAGAATCAATATAAATATTTTATCTACAACACAAAGCAAAATTTGGAACAATGGTAGATTCCATTATCACAAGTCTAAAAATAAAGGAAATTACCGAAAGTGTCATGAGAATAGAAGCTATAAGAGATTCATTGAGAATTCTGCAGATGATCTGAATTCTCCGTGGCGAAGGAAACAAAAGATATTAGCAAAACCACAATCAGCAAATATTAGTGAAAATATGAAAAACACCATTTAGCATTTTTGTTTGACTGTTTTCTTTTTTTTATTGTACATCTCTCTAGATAAAGAAAACATAGACATACAGACAGACAGTGCCATTCCGAACCAATTAATACAGCCGTCTAAATGTCTGCGTCAATATTGTAGAGAAAGAATAACTAAAATTGGATATATGATAATAAGGGTTTATTTTGTCAACACACACAGAGCTAATTTCGCTGTAGAAAGTCTTTTACATCGTATTACTGGCTCTGGTTTAATCCTCTCCAGAAAGCACTGTAGATCGTAATATTAATTGGGAGTTTTCAAAAGCATTTATCTTGCCGTATTTACAGATTGCCTTTTAATTTAGAGTACTAGCGTATTATTATTATTATTATTCAGTAGTTTTATTTTTATAGCTGCTTTCTCTTCACTACCGAGCGCAGCTCTGTGTGCCTTGGGTATGTGCTGTGATTTGTTGTGATACTCTGATGGTTATTGTATGGAAAGTGTTCTGCGTAGGATGTGTGCAGTGCCTAGTAGTGCAATTTTCTGTATGTTATATGCGTTTGTAAGTCCTGGTGTTTTTGTTATGTATTTGTCTGAATATTTTTTTATCATGCCTAATGCACCTACTATGATAGGAATTGTTTCTGTTTTCAGGTTCCACATTCTGGTTACCTCTATTTCCAGGTCTTTGTATTTTGAGAGTTTCTCCATTTCTTTTAGAGACACGTTGTCATCTGCCGGTATTGATACATCAATTAGAAAGCATTTTTTTTCTTCATGATCTCTGACAACTATATCTGGTCTGTTGGCCTTAATTTCTCTATCTGGTGTATCGGCATATCCCAGAGTATGGTTGCTTTCTCGTTTTCTGTGACCTTTTCTGGTGTGTGCCTATACCATCTTTTTTCTGTTGTTATTCCATAATGTTGGCATAGCTTCCAATGTATGTAGGTTCCAACTCTGTCATGTCTGTGAATATATTCCTTCTTAGCCAGGACTGGGCAGCTAGAGATAATATGATTTATTGTTTCTTGTCCATCTCCACATATTCTGCAGTTACTTGTAATATTTCTTTTCATTACATGTTTTTGGTAATTTCTGGTGGGGAGGCTTTGGTCTTGTGCTGCAATTAAAAATCCCTCTGTTTCTGCTTTGAGTCCCGAGCTTCTCAACCATTGCTGGGATTTTTGTTTGTCTATTTCTTTTGCGTTTAGTTTAGTGCAGTATTTACCATGAAGGGGCTTTTCTTGCCATCGTTTTATCATGGCTCGTTGCTGTTCTATTTTTAGTTTGGATTTCATTTGTTTTATAGCTTTTGTTGTTTCTTCATCATCTTCTTCTTCTTCTTTGTGTTTATTAGGTGGTATGATTTCTTGTTTGTATTTGTCAGCTTCCTTAAATACTGAGAACAGTTTTTTGTTTTGCTCGTGTTTTGCTGCTATCTGGATCAGTTTTCCTTCCTTCTGAAGTGGGTATTTTTGCAGTCCTATGGTGGTTATTTTATAGTAGTTTTCCAGCTGTATAAGGCCTCTACCACCTTCTATACGTTGTATATATAGTCTTTCTATGTCAGATTTTGGGTGATGCATCCTAGATCCTGTCAGTATTTTCTTGTTTTCCTATCTATTTTGGACAGTTCATTTCGTGTCCAGTTAAGGATATTGTAGCTGTAACTTATAACTGGGACAGCTAAAGTGTTGATACCTATTATCTTGTTTTTAGCATTGAGCTCTGTTTTTAGTATTGATCTAACTCGTCTATAATATTCTTTTTTTATTTTCTCTTTCATTTGTGTGTGTTGTGTCTTATCTAGTTCATGGATTCCTAAGTATTTGTAAGTTTGGCTTTGGTCTAATTCTTTTATTTCATTGTTTTATCTAGTGTGATGTTGCTACTCTTAACTAGTTTTCCTCTTTTCATGGTTACTTTGGCGCATTTTTCTAATCCAAATTTCATATCTATTTCTTTGGTAAATCCATGAACTGTCTTTAATAGTGTTTCCAGCTGTTTGTCATTTGCAGCGTATAGTTTTAGGTCATCCATATATAGAAGGTGGCTGATCGTTTTGCCATAACATTTATATCCGCATCCAGTTCTATTTAGCATATCAGATAGAGGTGACAGTGCCAAGCAGAAAAGGAGTGGAGAGAGCGTGTCTCCCTGGAATATTCCTCTTCTAATGGGGATGTCTTTGGTTTTCATGAGTCCCTCTTTTGTTTGGAGGTGTAGGACTGTTTGCCATTTATTCATAGAGTGCTCTATGAATTTTATGATTGTTGGTGCTACTTTGTTAATGGCTAGTGTTTCGAGGATCCATGTGTGGGGGATGCTATCAAACGCCTTTTTGTAGTCAATCCAGGCCATACTGAGGCCTTTCTTCTTTTTGTGGCTGTCTTCAGTTACGGCTTTATTAATCATTAGTTGATCTTTACAGCCATATGAGCCCTTGCGGCATCCTTTCTGCTCTTCTGGGAACAGTTTGTTTTCGTCCAGGTGCTTGTTCAGCCTTTGCGATATCACTGCAGTAAATGCCTTGAACATAGTAGGGAGGCAGGTTATTGGTATGTAGCTTTCTGGTTTTGTTGTTTCATTTGATTTGGGAATTAAGATGGTTTTCCCCTTCATGAGCCATTCAGGCATTGTCTCTGGCTCTGCTAGTATGCTGTTAAAGTTTTCAGTCAGCTTTTTGTGCATTCCTGTTAGATATTTCAACCAGAAGTTGGGGATCTTGTCATGCCCAGGTGCCTTCCAGTTGCTTAGTTTTTGCAGTGCCTGGGTGACCTCTTCAGTTGTTATGGGGGTCCAAAGTTGTTCAGATGCCGAGTTTGTTATTTTGATACTCCTTTTTTTTGGCTGTTCGTTCGCCGACCATATTTCTCTCCAGAATTCTTCCAATTCTTCTGCCGTTGGTGCTGCAGTGACTTCTATTTTATTTTTGCCCAGATCTTGGTAGAACTTTTTGCGGTCGGAGTTGAACTTTTTGTTCTGTTCAAAGAAGCGTTGGCGTTTCTCGTACCGGCGGATCCTTTGAGCTTTGGCAAGGATATCTTGCTTCAGCTTTTCTTTTATCTCCGGCAAATCTTTTTCTGTGATCTTATATTTGCGGAGCATTTTTGTTCTCTTTTTGTTGCTCAGTAGCGTTGCTTGTTTGCTGATTTCATTAAGAATCGACAGGTCTTTTCCAATTTTTTTTATTTTATTTTGGATGTTATTTATCCACAGGGTTTGTTTGGGTGGTGGTACTCCTGTTTGGGCGGGTTTGGGTGAGTATTCAGCTTCTTTTGTGGCTGCAGTGGCTGCTGCGTATATCAAGTCATTTAGTTCAGTGATATCACTTTTTTTTTGTTTCAGTGGCTAGTTCAGTGACGGCTAGGTTTATGTTGTTTATAATTGGTGTTGTTATTGCGTTTATTTTTATTCTTGGGAGGTATGGTCGGTGGTCCATTTTGAGCTCTGTGGTTTTTAGTTCTTTGATTATTTTATTTTTTATATTATCATAATCATTAGGCTCCCCTTCGTTGTTTACATCGTGTTTGTTGGGAATGTTGCGTTTGTCTTCGTGTTTTACAGTTTCAGTGTTTATATTATTGGGCATTGTTGTGTGGCTTCTATCTACATTTTCCTGGTGTAATTTTTCTTTTAAATGTTCTATTTCTATTTCTGATATTTTTTTGGCTTTGAGAATGTATCTTCGTACGTTAGCTAATTTATTAGGGTTCATTGCTGTATCCAAGTCTATATCTCTATTATTTTCCTTCCATATTTTATATGTATGTGTTGTTGTATTTTCATTTTGTGGGTAGAGCATTGCTGTGAAGTATGCGTGTAAGATAGAAATGTATTCCGCACGTGTCCATTTACGTCTTTTGGGTTTTAATTGCGGGACATGAGGTACAACGTCCGGCCCATTATTTTGACGGTCGTCATTTTCGTAGGGTACCGGTCCGTTTATTTCTGTTGTCACATTATTTCGCACGTGTAGTTTTTCGTACATTTTTTGTTGTAGGTTTAATGTACGTACCGCTCGATTGTTATTCTTGGGTTGAATAGTATCGGTGGCATTTAATTTCTTCGTAGTTCCTTTGTACATGGTGTTTGAGGTCGGGGATGATCGTGTTGTTCCACGCATGTTTACATGTGTTGTGTTAGAGGTGGAGATAATATCGAGTCAAAATACATCATTTCGTTTCGAAAATAGTAATAAATTTCAATTCGTATTACTTACTCGGATATAGTCCAATTCTTTGTTAGTAAATCTTTGGCTCCATAGGGTGTCCTTGTTTTCGATGTTTGTGGATAGATTTCGGAGCTCTGTATTTTCCTTCTTACATCTTAAACGTCCCCGGTCTTATTATTATTATTATTATTATTATTATTATTATTATTATTATTATTATTATTATTATTGAGTGAGAGAGCAGTGCATGCCATCAAAGTGGCACTGGGGTAAAATATACGAAGCCCATTATACCCATCATGAGTACCCATCTGATAAGGGTACACTAGGCACAAACATCACAACCATATATGCACGACAAGGTGATCTCATATCAAGATAAATAGCGCATGACCTTGCAGGTGGGGCCCTGTTAGAATTCTCCTCTGGTCGAGTACCCAACCCGCTCAAAAGGTCCATGAATAAGGGTTGTTTAAGCCTATTGAACGAAACAGCCATGTTTCCAAAGATGAATTATTCAAACCACCCCCCAAATCCCTCTCAACACATGGCTATGATGCTCCCCCACTACTTCTGCTCGTGATCAGATATTATTATTATTATTATTATTATTATTATTATTATTATTATTATTATTATTATTATTATTATTATCATTATTATTATTATTATCAGCATCATCACCATGTTTCATCTTAATAAATCTCAGACGCTTAGATGTTAAACGGTCCGGACATCTATTACTAAAGTCCAAAGCTGTTACAGTGGACGGTCACCATTTGTAGAAAACTTTAGATCATCTCTGTAAAGGTGGGTGTTTTTTTTAGCTTACTTGCTATCCATGTCTTGTGTCATTTAACAATTTACTTAACGGAATGAAAGACATGCAAAGACGATAGGTGATACAGAATTACCTTCAAAATGTTAGTTTTTATCATTCACAATACCTGCTTCTGAATCCCGATATAGAATTTTCTCCAAGAGCATCGACAGAAAATGACCAGAACCGATGTGATTTTATAGATTTCCAAGTATTTCACAATATCAATATGGGGAAGGCAATCACACGCTTTTTTTTTATTTTTTGTAATCAATCCATGCAATAGAAAGATTTTTGTACCATGTATGGTAATTCTCTAATATCATTTTATTGATTAAAACCTGGTCTTTATATCGATATGAATCCCGATTAAGTCCTTTCTGTTCGTTGGGGAATATTTTGTTATCCATCAGGAAGGGTTGTGATAGTTGTTAGTATTATTAACCGATATTTTGGTGGCGCGGACCATTAGTTTCATCTTTTGGGAGATTAAATTACTCTATCTGCTAGCCAAGGAGGGATTTTCCAAGGGCCATGCCTAATGTTATTGTTCAGATGAGTCAGACTCTTGTGGGATTACGGGAGACCTTTCGGACAGAAATTTGAGGTTATATTTTTTCCAAGTGAATTTCATTTCGTAGATTTTTCTCGATGCAATCCTTATTATATGATATCTTATTATATTTGGTTTGTAATAAGTTGAGTATCTTTTAACACCCAGGGCAAAATACTTAGCGGTATTTCTTCTGTCTTTACGTTCTGAGTCCCAAATCCCGCTGAAGTCCACTCTGCCTTTCATTCTTTCAGAGTCGATAAAATAAGTCCCAGTTGAGAACTGGAGTCGATGTAATCAATGTATCACCTCCTTCGAAATTGCTGGACTTGTGCCAGAATTTGGGACTAATATGTTGAGTGTCTCTGACTTGTTGATGAATCCAGAGAGCATTACGATTGTGTTCCTTGGTAGAGCAGCAGACTGACTTCTAAAACTCTTCGATTTATCAGCTCTTGCTGTATTGCTAACCTTCAACGTGTTTCATCCTTTCTGTAGCGCACCCCACCTCCTTACACTTGCAGCTTTGGTTTAGATCATTTGCTTCTTTGTTTTTATTTTTATTACGGAATCCATTTCACTTATCCTTTTTATGCCTTATTTTCTATGTGGAGGCGCAATGGTCTAGTGGTTAAGGTAGTGCACTCGCGGTCATAGGATCGCGGTTTCGACTCAGACAGGGCGTTGTGAGTGTTTATTGAGCGAATACACCTAAAGTTTCACGAGGCTCCGGCAGGGGAGTGGGGGGCGAACCCTGCTGTACTCTTTCACCTCAACATTCTCTCACTCTTTCTTCCTGTTTCTGTTGTACATGTACTTCAAATGGGCCAGCCTTGCCATACACTGTATCACGATCAGTCTCCCCTAGAACTACGTTAAGGGTATTCGTGACTGTGGAGCACTCAGCCACTTGCTCGTTAATTCCACAAGCAGGCTGTTCCGTTGATCGGATCAACTGGAAACCTCGTCGTCGCAACCGACGGAATACCACGACGATATATTCTTTACAACTTTTTAGAGTTGTTCCTTTAAACTTTACTCTGCTCTTAATGTTCTTGAGTAATTCAAAATAGGTTCTAAGTTCATTAATTCTATTTCTAATTCTCCTTTGCCATGCTGTTTTCCTGCTTTTCTTTAGATGGACACCAAACAGTGCCACAGGGCCGGGCTATTGATACTGCAACAGAGACAAGGTGATTCAGTGGGTTTCAATCTCCCTTAATTCAGTATGTTTGATATTCACCCACCTCCAATACAACTTTTCGTTTAGATTGTCAAGTCCAGTATCTATGTCTCAACTTCCACTATAATCACTCAATTAGATCCTCATCGGTGACTATTTCGTTGACGGCCTCAATTTGGTTAATTTCGTACTAAATTCCACTTCTACCATGAAACAATATTTTGGATTATTATTTTCATCGTTTGAATTAATATTGGGTTAAACATATATTTGAATGTCTTTGATATCCATATCAGGCAACAGGTTATTTCCTATATGAATATTAACGAATTTATTGCAATTCATATTCGGCCTATTGTTATAGCTTTTACTCCCCCAGTTTAACAATGTATATTCTTTATACGACCTCCTCAATTGAAAGTACATTGCAGTATAACAGAACATCTAGCACGTTCTTGTGTTCTTCCCAAGTTCGTTTTTGCCTTCTTTTAGCTTTACGGTATTGGGTTGGTGTATATGGAGGGTCATAGTTTTGGTTTATCCGGTCAATGAAAGCTTTCATGCCAACCAGTGTTTTAGTCAGTAATCAAACCATTGGCAAGGTTTACCACCACAGGCTGGTTGGATTTTTAAGGACACAGTCCTTTTCTCTCTTGGCGGCAACTGATCCGATATACATTTTCCGTATTAAACATTTTCTATAAACTTGTGTATTGTACATTTCTCCAAACGCTGATCTTATAGTGATCCCAGCACCCAAGCTTCCTCAGAGAAACCCGTGTCATGTTTATATTTTACCTTTTATCCCAGATTACTATCAATATTTTTATTATTAAATGATAATATAAGGTGGTAAGTTGGTATGCCGGACAAAATCCTTGGCGGTATTTTATCTGTCATTAAGTTATGTGTGCAAATTAAACTGAGGCTGACATTTGCTTTTCTTCTTTTTAGAGTCGATAAATAAATACCAGTCATGCTCTGGATGCAACGTAAGTTGAGTTCCTCTTCCCTTCAAAAGCTGTTGGCCATACGCCAAAATTTTAAAGCATAACCGGTAAGTTTTGTTTCAAACATTATCGAAGAACTATTTAAAATCCTCAGTATTCTTTTAATTAAATGAAACACTACGGCTTTCCACCATCGTCTGCACTTGGCGGATAAACGGTTTAAAATAAATGTCAATGATTCTGATATTATGAGTTTGATAGCAGTAAAAGCAAGAAAATATCGTCTGCCGCAGTGATTTTGCTAAACAAAAGAAAAAAGTTGGTTTAAAGAAAAATTTTCAGACAATTTTAGCAACAACAACGCACAGGAATGAACCACAACGACAAACATAGAAATAACATCAATTTCCTTCTTTTCAACGCGAAAACTATGTCGGCTGCAGCGGTCACGGAATGAGACTAACGACAATGACAACAGCCTCACAAATGATTAAGGAGAAAAAACACAATAACAATAACGACAGCAATTTTGCCACTATCGCCGATGGTAAGGGAAAAGTCACTGAAATAACATTTACAAATGTCATCTCTGCTACAGCTACCACTCAAACCTTTTCTATTTCATTCTGCTGACCACCATTAAAAAACAAGATTGAGTTGACGTCTCTCATTACTACCAATAACACTTTCACTGAAGCTTCCAGAGCCATCAGATACAATAATAAGAGCAGCCGCAGTTGTAGCAGCGTACTAATACTCCAGCAAAAAAACGTTGCAAGCGGCAGCCATTTTGTAAAAGCTACGGCAGTATTTCAATAGATTTTGTTTCTCCAGATGAAATGAAAGGACAAGAAAGCAACCTAATAGCTCACCAGATGAAAGAACTCAAGTATCTTAGTAGCCGTTTTCTTTTGTTTGTTCCTTCCCGAGCCACGCTTGGCTCATAAGGGCCGGTTTCCCGGTTTCTTTGGCGTATAAGTTCCCTACCTGGACGGGACGCCGGTCCGTCGCAGGTGAGCTGCAAGATGCAGGAGGAAAGAGGGAGTGAAAGTTGTGGCGAAAGAGTCAGCAGACGTTCGCTATTACCCTCTGCGGAGCTTAGGTGTTTTGCTCATAAACACACACATCGCCCGGTAAGCTTAGCGATTAGACAAATGAGACCGATAGAATAAATACTAGGCTTACAAAGAATAAGTCCTGGGGTCGATTTGCTCGACTAAAGGCGGTGCTCCAGCATGGCCGCAGTCAAATGACTGAAATAAGTAAATGAGAAAAGATATAGACATATATATATATAACACACACACATATATATATATATATATATATATATATATTATATATATATATATATATATATATATCATCTGTAGCGTTCAACTGGCGTCCGCTATATACACGAGCTTATTGATAATCGTTCCATGACGTTTGTATCTAAAGTCGCTCCTCTTTCACATGTTGGTCTAACGCAGTGATTCCCAAGCTTTTCACGGTGATTTCTAACCCTTTCATTTAAATGGGCTTTCTCACGGGCCCCTTTTAATATGCCTATCTTTATGTGTGTATATATATATATATATATAAAATCTTGAATTTATTTCACGGACCCCTCACTATAACCTTTACGGACCACCAGGGTTCCACGGACCTCAGAATAAGAACCACTTGTCTAATGTGTAAGCGTCAGGCAGGAAAAAAAACTGGAAAATGGGGAATCAGCACATGACATGTTTATTCGGTCAGAAATAGGTTAGGTTTTATAATTCCCTTTCATTTCCACTTGCATATTCTTAATCGCATACTGATGAAGTATTTAATTTATGTTTGTTAGTGATCTGGCCCACACATGGCTAATAACTGGCGCTCTGTCAGTTACCATGACGAGTATTCCATTTGATTCGATCCATGGAACAGCCAGTTCGTGAAATTAACGTGCAAGTGGCTGAGCACTCCGCAGACACGCATACACTTAACGCAATTCTAAGAGAATTGACAAAACCAGTCCCATTGAATTGCAAGTAGAACTCGTTTTTCAAGCTGAATGGAGAAGCGTGAAATAAAATGTCTCGTTCAAGAACACAACCACGTCACGATTATGATCAGAATACCTTTAACCATTAAGCCATGCGCCTTCACAACTCACGGCTAATATTCCCAGATTCAAGATCTAAATTATACTTTCTCACATCTTTTGGTGATCAATCTAAGCCACATTCGGATCTTTCTTGATCCGCCCCAAGCCCGCAGCTTTGGTTGTGTTAATCAGTTAGTGATCTTTACCATAATTTGAACCATTTCATTATTCCTTCTTCTGTTTGAAAGAATGAAGCTTATGGGTTTTTGGTTTAAAAGTCTTCTGTTCCTAAATTGAGTTCAATCACTAAACTAGTGAGGAGCTAGATCTGATATATAAAGAACGGGCTTCTTACAGTTTCCGTGAACCAAATCCACTCACAAGACTTTGGTCTGCTGGAGGCTATAGTAGAAGACACTTGTCCAAGATGCAACACTGTGCTTGAACCTGAAAATATAGCTGCGAAGCAGGCTTCTTACCACGCAGCCACATCTTCGCCTATACCTATTTCTGGCAAGTATCCATTCTGGTTTGCTTTGTGATGATTCTATATAATCAGAGTAGAAGGCTACTTACCACTGTGCAAGTAGCGAACATGCAAAAAAGACACTTAAAAACTGGAAAATCGATTTTAGAAACATTGAAACAATGAAACAAACGATTCCAGTTATAAACAGAGGCAGACAAATTTCAGAAGGGAAAGAACAAACATTTGCCATAGTAAAAACAACATTAAATCATATTTTGCGAGTGTTGCAAATCAAAAGAAAATTCTGGATATTAGTCAACTCTGGAGAAAGATCAAAGTGCGGTGAAGGTATGGCACTACAAAGATTGTCTGCTTCAATGAAAAATTTATCGAGAAATAGGTGAGAAGTATGTCTATAGTAGGATAATATAGCAGACGATTAAATATTTCTGATGGCGGTTGTTTGCAAACCGAATGAAAACAAAACATTTTACACGATAATCTGAATTCAGATTTAAAAGAAAATCTCGAATCACTGTCTCTACTACTACCAGCCCCTTTTAAATTCCTATCTACAGTAGAAGACATTATTATTATTATTATTATTAAGTGAGAGAGCAGCAGACGCCATCAAAGTGATACTTCTAGCCATGCTTCTAGGAGTGAATTATTCAAACCCCAAAAAACCCTTCAAAACATATGGCTATAATGCTCCCCTACTACTCCTGCTCATAAATAGAAATGTGCAGATCGACAGCCAGCAAGACACATATCCGAAGGATTCAGATCAAACAACTGACAAGAAAATAATCTGTGTTATTAAGCAGAATATTTGTTGCAGCCCATCAAGACAAAACATTTATATGTTAATCCTTCGATTTTATTAGTGAAGTGTTTTTATTCAAATATGGGAACGACAGATTGATAGTCAAGCGCTCACTAAAGGTTTTCGCCAAATGAAATTGGAATATTGTTAAGCTACCTACTATACACTCAAAAGTGTTAACGGGTGTGTTTCGGTGTATCAGAACATATAAGGAAAATGGCGTGTGTCTTGCTCTCATCTACGTGCACAAGTACACAAGCATACAGACGCACACACATGGACACATACACACACACATTCACACATATATATGTAGAAAAACTGAGAGGAAGATGTGATGTAACCAGAGAATTAAATAGTGAAAAGCAGAACTATGTAAAAATATGAATTATTATTGATAATTTTAAAGATACACTGAAGAAATTAGTTATTATACAGATGAAAATGTGCAGTTGATTTCCGTGCAAACGAAATAAATTAACTTTGTTTTTGATTCGTTAAATGCAGGAATGCAGACATTCATTAAATACGTGTGAATGGCGGAGGATGTCTCTCTCTGCATTTATTGTCCGTGTATGTATTTAAAATGAATGTCATGGCTTCGCTTCTCTTAGTAGTATATAAATGTCTGTGCATAATGTATATTTGCGAGACCTTATCATTCTTGACGGGGTTATTTTCAGATTTAATCCTCCATCTTGTTGATGGACGATTAAATGTGATGTAATGGTTGATATAATAACGCTTTCAAATTTTTGCCAGAAAGGCAGATTGGGGGGAGGGATTAAGTCGATTACATCCACCCCAATGTATAACTAGCACTTATTTAATCGACTCCGAATGGATGAAAGGCAAAGTCGACTCGGCGGGATTTGAACTCAGAACGTAAAAACAGAGGAAATACCGCTAAGCATTTTGCCCGGCGTGCTAATGTTTCTTATTTCTTTATTGCCCACAAGAGGCTAAACCTAGAGGGGACAAACAAGGACAGACAAAGGGATTAAGTCGATTATATAGACCCCAGTGCGTAACTGGTACTTATTTAATCGGCCCCGAAAGATTTCTCTTTTAATGTTGGAAATAATTTCATATTCTGCTAAATGTATCGCGAAATATTCCTTATTTTTGATTTATTTTTCTAGAAGGTCTTCGTTAATTTTTTCTTTTACTTGTTTCAGGCATTAAACTGCGACCATGCCGGGGCACGGGCTTCATGATATTTTAGTCGAATGAATCGACTCCTGTACTAATTGTTTTAAAGCCCGGGATTTTTTCTATCGGCCCTCTATGGCCGAACCGCTAAGTCACGGTGACGTAGACAAGCCGACACAGTGTCAAGCGCTGGTAAGAGACAAACACAGACACAAAGTCACACATATGCACACACACACACACACACTTGAGCATATATATATATATATATATATATATATATATATATATATATATACACAACGGGCGTTTTCAATTTCCATCTGCTAAATTCACTCATAATGCACCGATCCAAAGTGCTCCGCAGTGGGCCTGTACCCGGAACCCTGTGGTCGGGAGGCAAACTTCTTGTCGGCGCCTGTTCAATTTTTTTTCTTTTAGTTTTGTAGTAATTGTTCATTGATATGAGGAAATACGAAATATAATTATCTTCTGGCTTCATAGTTGTTCGGTACAGTGTTGTATTCGTTTCGTTTTGTTGCTTAGCGCATCGTACTGTTTCTCTCCTTGACATTTCGATGTAAAAAATAGCGTTAAAATGTGAAAGCAAATAAAATATGAAGTTTGTAAAAGGATTTCCTTTTCGTCCACCCTCTGGCTATCGTGGCTAACACCCACAGGAATCTAAATTTTTATTGGCAAGTGCTCCGAACAAATATTTTTAAGAAAGGAATCTTAAACGAAAGCAAAAACGCACATAAACATTACGATGGACAACAACAAGAGCAATAAAAATGTTAATAATGATAATAATAATAAACCTTTCTACTAAAGGTACAAGGATAAAAAGGAAAGTCGACCTCGGTTGGATTTCAACTCAGAACGTAAAGACGGACGAAATGCCTATAAGCATTTTGTCCGGCATGCTGACGATTCTGCTAGTTTAATAATAATAATAATAATAATAATAATTATTATTATTATTATTATTATTTGCGAGACCTTATCATAATAATAATAATAATTATTATTATTATTATTATAACGATAATAGCTTCAAATTTTGGAGGAGGGGACTAGTTGATTACATCGACTCCAGTGCGTAACTGGTACTTAATTTATCGAACTCGAAACGATGAAAGGCAAAGTCGACCTCGGCGGGATTTGAACTCAGAATGTAGCGACGGGTGAAATACCTATTTCTTTACTACCCACAAGGGGCTACACACAGAGAGGACAAACAAGGACAGACAAACGGATTAAGTAGATTAAATCGACCACAGTCACTGTGTATTCCGATACAGCACTAACTCAGTTTATCTATTTTGAAGAAGCTACATTATATGATGAAAATTTCATCATTATTTCTAGCACAGCGAGCAACACAGACACACTTCTAGGTCGTATGTGAACTTCAAAATTAATGTGAAATTTATCAACGGTCTGAAATCACTTGAAGTATTTTCTTCGAAAGATTTCGGTATTAATGGCTTTAATATGGGGGTGATTGTAAGCACCTGCACTTGAATCATGATATATTGCAATCATCGTATTCGGTTTTGCATTTACATCTGCTGGATCGTACATGCTGTTATGTGAAGGTGTGTGTGTGTGTGTGTGTGTGTGTATGTTTTGTATGTTAAATTGTGATGGATTAACGTTGCTCTTAGAGATTACCACTTCGATCAGTTTACAACACGCTTTCACAGAAACGGCTTTAAGCACTTCATCAGTACTTGGGAACCGGTATAAAGGAAGGATAGGAAAATATTAGACTTTATAAGACCTAAAATTCACTACCTAATTGCCCACGGGCATATGGCGTACTGGTTAATAGCGCGGGCTACTAACCTCAAGATTCCGAGTTCGATTCAGGCAGTGACCTGAATAATAATAACATCGAAAAATACCTTCTTTCTCAGAAACAGCTATAATAGTAAATAATTAGTACCCAGGTTCGAAATTTCCCAAAGATGAAGGCTGGAGGGTATATCAGCCGAAACGTTGTGTTAACAGCAAACAAGATGAGGACAAATATCCGTCAAATGTAAATATAGAACTGTATTATCATAACTATTAATCTAACCTTTACAATGTTTACATCTATACCGGATAGGCACATTGTCTCACCTTATATTTGAAAGAGGAACCTTCGTTTCTAACAAACTGTCGGTGATTAAACACTCACATCGGCTAAATGGATATGGCTAGTTTTAGTTAGAAGTATCTAGCTAGAAGTTAGCAAATGATGATGGGGGTCAAGCCAATGAGAAAAAGGGATCATAATGTAGATATAAATATTGTAAGAACATGCAATGTACACTATCTTTCAACTTTGATATTTTACTTCTTTCACTGATTTCACTGTTGCCATGCTGGGGCACCACTTTGGAGGATTTCAGTCGAATGACTCGACCTTAGATCATTTTGTTCTTCACAGAAAATTACTCATTCTATCCCCTGTGGGATGATGTAAAAATAATAGACAGAGAACACCGCTGGAAAATACGAAAACTAAAAGAAGCAGCACATATGTTAGGACACAACAACCTCTTACGAATGTATTAGTCAGGAAATATAAGACATTGAAACACTTAATAATGCAACCAATAATATACATAATTCATCGCCTTTTTAAGACCCTAGGATGTCATTACCAAGGGGTAAATTTTGAAGATCAATGATCTGTGTAGAGACTTTCACAGTATGAGTTTAATTGTATATTCGTTTAGATGAAACAAACAGACACGCTCATCTAATCTGAATTTTGTTCCAAAGCATCAGAAGGAAGACTTTGAAATCGGTGGTTAATATTCATTTTTAGCTATCAATTATTTACTGATGAAGAACAAAATGATCTAAGGTCGAGTCATTCGACTGAAATCCTCCAAAGTGGTGCCCCAGCATGGTAACAGTGAAATCAGTGAAAGAAGTAAAATATCAAAGTTGAAAGATAGTGCTTCACACGAACAAGGCCTTCAGGGGTTTTATGCAGCCACTTCCTCGCTTAAGCATTCAAATACCTAATAAATCGAAGGGCTACCGTCGTAAAGACGTCTTTGGTGTTTTTAGCTCAGAGGAATCCACCCCACTCTCCGGTTAAATACAGCAATATTTTCTTTTCAAGTGGGAAAATAATTAGGGCGGAAGAATCGATTCAGTACAGGGTTAATGTTTTATTTATCGTTTCTGAAAGGAGAAATGACAATGTCGACCTTAGAAACTATTGAACTTTAGAGCAGAGAGAGAGAGAGAGGGGCAAAGAATATTTCTAGGTATAACGGTTCCGTCAAATCTCTACAGATATTTGCTTGGATATTAGGTATGAGTATGTCTGTATGGCCAAGAAACGCGTTTGAAGCCGGGTAGATTGGAGCTCAGTTCCATTTCGTGGCATCTTGGCCAAATGACTTCTACTATGACCTCGGACCGACCAAAGCCTTGTGACCTAATCTGATTGCTAGAAAAATGAGTTGAAGCCCATTGAATATATTATGCATGTGTGTTTGTGTTTGTCTCCACTCCTACGTTTGACAAGCGATGTTCGTTCGTTTACGTCCCTTTGTCTTAGCGGTTCGGCATATGTGCCCGATGGAAAGTATACTGGACTTTAAAATATGTGTTGAAGTAGATTTCTGTAGGTTGATTCTTTCAAACGGTGCCCCAGAAGGCCACAGTCTAATGACTAGGACAAGTGAACAATAAAAGATAAAGGATAAAAGATTCTTCTTTCTTCATTTTTAAATTTCAATCCATTTCCCTAAAATATGTCCCTAAGAAACAATATATTCACATAAGAATTTACACAAATATGAACATAAATTATGCTAATCATTATTACATATTTTCACTTTTCCTAATTCAGAACGATTTTCATATTAGTCTGTTTTGTAAAGCTTGTCTTTCAGTTTATCAGAAGCATTTAGTAACAAAATCCAGCAATGATTGTCTCTTTTACTCCTTTACTTGTTCCAGCCATTTGACTGCGGCCATGCTGGAGCACCGCCTTTAGTCGAGCAAATCAACCCCAGGACTTATTCTTTGTAAGCCTAGAACGTATTCTATCGGTCTCTTTTGATGAACAACTAAGTTACGTGGACATAAACACACCAGCATCGGGTGTCAAACGATGTTAGGGGGAACAAACACAGACACACAAACATATGCACACATACACACATATATATACATACATACGACGGGTTTCTTTCAGTTTCCATCTACCAAATCCACTCACAAGGCTTTGGTCAGCCTGAGGCTATAGTAGAAGACACTTGCCCAAGGTGCTATGCAGTGGGATTGAACCCAGAACCATGTGGTTGGTAAGCAAGCTACTTACCACACAGCCACTCCTGTCGTCCAAATTGTGACGCCAATTTCACTTGTATCTACAGACGGCTCACCGGCTCTTGTCAACCACATATAAAGTTTGGTCTCCGTCCTAACAACTATATTGACCCTGCATAAATATATATTGTTTTATGGAAATCTATCAACAATATGTTCTCGTATTGTTAAGGCAGCGAAGTGACAGAATCGTCAGCCTATTTCCAATAAATGCTTAGCGGCATCGCTATAACTGAGCCCGTCACCTGAGCTTGCCGGCCTTGCGCCAAAACTTGAATTCCATATCTTCTCACATTGTATCTTGTGAATGTAGTTAGATATCAGTAGTATTTTTTGTTCAATGTTTATTACAAGACTGTCCTCTCTACATAGTATTTGTATATGTTGCTATAGCAACATCAGACAAAAAAAAACTGTAAAATAATATGTACATGACATTTTGCAATGGCTACCCATCAGATGTAATCTCTTCCGCGTATACACAACCAAATTTGACATTTTCAATTACATCTTTAGAGATTAACGGCTTCACTAACACATTCATTCTAGAATTTATCTTGCAACCAACACATGCTGTTAGATAAAAATTATAACCTTGATACTGTATTGGTCAGAAATACTAGATGGGCTACTGTGCTTGTCAATGTTAATATACTTCACAAATGTCCGGCGTAAATATCAGCATAAACCCCCGCTATATATCTTTACTGTGTTTTTGTGAAACCTAGAAGTATCTAACAGACCTTAGATATCATAAAAAACTTGTCTCTCAAATGGAAGGGAATCACGTCCAACATGTATTATATCATCTACGCCTTGAGCACTAGTTTATGTCTTTTTTTTTTTCGTGGTTGTTATATTACAGATACCATTTTATTTCATAACATACTTGAAAGATCGCTCTTCCCCTTTTCTTTTTCTATTCAGGTATCTCCTGATATAGTTTCCAGTTGATATTAGGAACTTTCACGTGAGTGTAAGAGGCCCAGCGCCTCATTTGTAAATGGACTAGTGTTCATTGTATATTGAATATTTTTTGCATGTTAATATTTGTAATGGACTATTAAGTCCAAAAACTATAAAAAAAACTGTTGTGAGAGGTTCAATACCTCGCTTTGTTTATTCTGTAAAAAAACAAGAACAATGTTTTAGAGAAGAAGAATATCGGCAGGCGTTTTTTGGCTTTCTTTCATCAAAATCGTCCTTATTTCATCATTCACCTCATCTATGTATATGTCCAGCCCGCAGCTACTCTTTGTAATGCCTTAATGGCAAATTTTTATGGAATTAGGAACTTTCACGTTTCAAAATCCTTAAGATGTAATTTTCTATGGTATATTTAAGTATTCCACAGGATAGAGACATAGCTGGGTATTGTCTTCGAAGATGGTAAATTCGAAGCTACATTATTAAAAAGAACAGTTTGGCGGCAAGCTGACTGAGTCGTTACACGTCCAAGAAAATGCAAAGCGGGTTTCGTCTGTCTTTATGTTCCACCGTGGTTGACTTCGTCTATTAACCTGTTGGGTTCGATTAAATAAATATCTGTTAAGGATTGAAATCAATATAATCAACCTCTCTTTCTCCTCACAAACTGCTGGCCTTGTGACAAAATTTAAAACCATTATTATCTTCTATTTACATTTTTGTTTGATATATTTTTCATAATCATATTTAACTACGGATACTCCTTATATGAACAAGGGGAAAATAAAACAACAGATGTGTGCTGTTTCCATATGGACAGCAATTTTCTAATGTCTGATAATTAAGTATGAATTTAAGTACGAATATTTCGATCGCCTAAATTCCATCCATATATTAGCTTAAAACATATCTGATAGTCAATCAAAAACATATTGCAAAGCAGACAAGATAAACGGATAGCAATATCTAATCTATCTCTTATATCTCCGATTACCAGAGACGTATGATACAAGTATTTCCAATCTGATGAAAGATATTGCATACATTCGTGTTATTGCATAGCTACAGGAATACCCTAGGAAACTTTGGTAAGTGCAGTAATCTATGATGTCTGAATGAATTTCGTGAACCATATTTCTGATAATATTGTAAAATTAAGGCAGCGAAATGGATAAATCGTTATTGTGTTGGATAGAATACCAAAAGGTATTTTTCCAAATCTCTGTACTGTGAGTTCAAAATCCGCCAAGACTCAAATTCTCGTGTTTTCGGGCTTGATAAAAGCTCTGCTATCAAGTGTGGCGCATTGCAAAAGCTCGAGAAGGTTGGCCAAGAGGTATTGTGATACCTTCTCTGTTTCTTTACATTCTTGAGTAATCATGGGTGGTAAGCAGCAAAGAACCAAATTGGCGATCGTCCTTTGGATAAGCATCAGTGATGTGGAGAGGAGACTTGGGTACAAAGGAAATAACTCTCCCCCAAAATTCTTCCTGGGGCCTACAGAGAGCATTTATCTGTTTGTCAGAGAAGGGAAATGGCTACGTGGTAGAAAAATTCTACTACACATCAGATTTTGTTTACATACATGAACAAAATTAATGAATAAGGCGAAGCACATACTAACGCACATGTACATTCGACATACATGTGTGTACGTATATGTGTATACGTGCATATTTGTGTGGGTCTCTGAGTGCCTGTATGTACATATGTGCATATCACAGTGTTTGAGTCCCTTAAATGTTTATTGGTATATGTCTGCGTATATAAGTGCAGATGAAGAAATGAGTGAGAGAGACGAAGACACCGCCACCATTTCTGGATTCGGCCAAGAAGTAAATTCCATGTCATTTAAATGTAGATGCAGGCCTGTTGGTTCTTAAGGGACGTAAACACACCAGCATCGGTTGTCAAGCGATGTCGGGGGGACAAACACAGACACACAAACGCGCACACATATATATACACATATATACGACGGGCTTCTTTCAGTTTCCATCTACCAAATCCACTCACAAGGCTTTGGTCAGCCCGAGGCTAAAGTAGAAGACACTTGCCCAAGGTGCCACGCAGTGGGAATGAACCCGGAAGTATGTGGTTGGTAAGCAAGCTACTTACCACACAGCCACTCCTTATATATATATATATATGAATGATGAATTCTTGATGAATTCTTATATATATATATATATATATATACATATATATATATATATATTATTTATATTATTATTTGATTGAACGCTACGCATACATTTCCAAGTAAGTTTAACTTTATATACACATATATATAAATACGCGCGCACGCACGCACACACACACACATACATACATATCTATATATATATATAATTCATATCGTGTATGCAACCGAACGCTATTTATACTACTTTCCCTACCAAGTCTGATGTACTTTCCAAGCTTCAACAGAATAAATATGATTGGAAGAGAATATTTTTAAATAATATAAATATGTTGGTTTTTGCTATTCCTTTGCTTCTACTTCTATGAGGTTAGTTCTGTGTTCAGCATTTCGTTTATAAATATAGCATCACAGATCTTTATAGATAGCGCTGTTTGCTTCTTCCAACATACACAAGCACAGATATATAAGCACAATATATGTGTGTATGAGTTTATATAAAAGTATGCATGTCTATAAATATATATACATATATATATATATTATATATATATATATATATATATAGATACTTGTGTAGATATGTATATTTGAGTATATATGTATGTGTTTGCGTGCATATGTTCCCATATTTACGTATATATATAGAGAATATGTATATATATGTGTATGTATATATATATATATATATATATATATATACATTCATATATATATACATATAATTATGTATACATACAAACAGAGGTATTGCATGTGCGCGTATGTATATAGAAGTGCTGAACGAACTATAAATACAGAATCACTTTCTGATTTTGGTGCTTATTCGTATGTATATATCTTTTGACTTATATCTTGTTTCAGTCATTAGATTACGGCCATGCTGGGCACCGACTTGCAGGATTTCAGGCGAATGAATTGCTCCCCGGTGATTTTAATTTTTTGTAAAGCCTGGTACTTATTTCATCGGTCTCTTTTGCAGAACTGCTAAGTTACCGGGACATAAACACATCGACAATGGTTGCGGACAAATACGCGCGTGCAAGCGCACGCACACACACACACACACACACACACACGCATATATACATATATGTATACACACGACGAGCTTCTTCCAGTTTCCGTCGCCAAATTGGGTGGCAATCTGATGACAGTGCCGAAGATTCGGAAAGAGTTGGATGAGTCAAATAGTGAATAGGAAGGTATGGCAGCTCGGAAACTCTGATCCTTCTGATAAGACAAGAACTCCTGAATTTCTTTGTGAGATCCAGGCCATAATTGACAACGATCCCTCCAAGTCAATCAGGGACATGGCAGTGTCTGCATTTCCTACCAGTTAGAGCATGAAGACATTCGGTATTCCTCATACAAAATGAGAAAGGGTCAATTTTTATCTCAAGCCATCAAGGACAAGAGGAAAGCCCGTGTTACGAAGCTTTTTAACAAACTGAAGCATCTCCTCCAACCGAAATTGCTTTGGTTTTTACTCAAACGAGAAAATTTTCTGGAAGGATCAGATGGTGAAAACCTCATCACAACAGCTCGCTCGCCGTGTCCTCAAAACATGTACCGAGAGTGATAAAAATCAAATACCCAGTCAACATTATGATGTTTGGAGTGATCACTAGTGATGGCGACGTTATGTCTCCATTAATCTTCCCACACGGTCTCAGACTCAACACGGAGGCCTACATCAAGTGCCTAATGGAGGTAGTACTGCTTTGAATCAAGTGGGTGGTTGCTGGAAGACCCTATGTCTGGCAACAGGACTCTGCACCATGCCACACAAGCAGGATAACGCAGTCATGACTGTCAGACGATTTCTGCAACCACATCACCCCTAACATCTGGCCACCTAACTCCCCAGACTGCGATTCCCTTGATTATTATATGTTGGGTGCAGTTGAGCGAGAGACCAACAAACCTCCTTGTAACAACAAATATGGACGGAGGGTGAGGATTATTGCAGTATTCTCCAACTTAAACAAGGAGACAGTCCAGAAGAGTTACAGGAATTTCTTGGAGACTGTGATTGAAACCAATAGCAATTTTATTGAATAAACTTACTCTTTACTATTTCAAGATATTTTATATAATTTTGGTAAATACATCTGTTAAGACAATTTATTCACCGTACCCTGTATATATATATATATATATATATATATATATATACATAGGAGAGGAAAAATTATAATAAGGCAGACTGCTAAATTGAAAGTAAATTTTAATAAAAATGGGTGTATGAATACACCCATTGATTTATTATTTTTTTCTTTTTTAATTTTTCATACACCCATTTTTATTAAAATTTACTTTCAATTTAGAATTCTGCCTTATTACAATTTTTCCTCTCCTATATATACATATATTTATTTATCTATTTATTCTGCACCAAGTACCATATATTAGAGGAGGCTCTTAGTAGTAACAATGTAGCAAAACGGCGGTGCATCAGCATGGCCTCAGGTCTAAGCTGAAACTAGAGAGCTAGAGTAAAAAATATATATGTAAATATATATATGTAAATATATATATATATAACAAAATATAACATATATATATATATATATATATATATATCAGATATATATATATGTATATACATATATATGTGTGTGTGTGAATATATATATTTATATATATAGTATATATATATATATAGTTGGAATTTACAAAAATCATCAGACGAAGACAGGTGTGTAAACAACAAACAGGTTTAACGCTCGAGAAGGTGAGAAAGTCTTTTACATTTCGAGCATATATATATGTGTGTGTGTGTGTCTGTATAATTGAGTGCGTGTGTGCGTATGTGTAAGTTACTTTCAGTAAATGTTTAACTTTGTTTTTCTGTTTCTTCCCACATGAGGAAATGTTTTGCGCTTTGCGTCTCACTTGTCTAAGACAGCGTATTCTAAGGATTTAAGAGAAATTATTCGCTGCATCCGATCAGCTCTAATCTCTCATTTATAGTATCTTCTTTCATGTTTGCTTCCTTGTTAAGAATTCAAATTAAGTAAATGTAGCATTTGATCTTTCATTATATATTTGTGATCTCACCAGGCTTGTCCTCTGCATTTCTGCAGCTTCCTCCTTTCGGTTTTCTTCGATCTGAGCGAAGGAAGCAGTCGAGAACGTTGACATAGCGGGAAAGCAGCGAGTTATGTTTGTGTTTTCTTTTCAATGTTTGTGTAGGATTTTGTATCGTGACTTTCATAAATCTTTTTCATGGATGCTTCCAATCTTTACTGCAGTGAAATACATACATACATACATACATACATGCATATATAATATGCATATTATACACACACACACACACATATATATATATATATATATATATATATATATATATATATATATAGATATATATATATATATATTATATATATATATATGTATATATATATATATAGACATATATATATATATATAGACACACACACACACACACACATATAATATATATATATATATATATATATAAGTAACAGGTTGCTCTGCCGCATACCGAAAGAATTAGAAATAGCAGTTAGAGACTGTTTATTTCCATTTTCTACAAGAAAATGGAAATAAACAGTCTCTGACTGCTATTTCTAATTCTTTCGGTATGCAGCAGAGCAACCTGTTGCCTGCCCTTTTACTTATATACTATATATATATACTGAACTCTACAGAAGTTCCCGACGCTGAAAGTTATATTTACATACCGAAATCTACCGGTAAATAATTGTTGGTTGTCTGAAAAACCATCAAAGAAATTATTTACCCTTTTATTATATTATATATATATATATATATATATATATATATATATATATATATATATATATGTATGTATGTATGTATGTATGAATAGATATATATTTACTTCCTCTCTGTTAGTATAATGGCTCGTTGTTCATCCTCAAATACTTTAGCTCAATGCTTCTGATCAATGCAATCGTGAAGGAAAAAATATACAATACGATGTTCCAGATATCGTTCGGCTCATGCAAATTGCTATGTGGCACTCGTTTGATTCCCGAAGTACGATGCCTATGAATATTGCTAAATTATTAAAACGCTGGACTGGAAACATACTGAAGGAGCTCATACTCGGCAACTCTTGCCACTGTACGTATATTAAATAAATCCATGTCTTGCTTTTACATTGCTGGAGAGAAGAATCTCAAACTCTCTAACATTGTCTACTAGAGTGATGTTGTTTTCTTGGCTGTTCTTGCTTTTTGTTTCCCAGTTACCTTTGCTAAATTAGTCCTCTAAAGTAAATATTTACATATCCTGTTTTGTTTTCAAGCACAGTGTCGACTACTTGCGGGCCTTGTGCCAAAAATTGGAAACATACATTAAATGTACCTCTTCAGAAACATTGTAGGTAGGATCTCATTATTAAATGTACCTATTCGTTAGCATGCTGGACACACGCTTAGCGCTATTCCGCCTGTCGCTGCTACGTTCTAAGTTCAAATTCCGCCGAGATCGACTGCCTTTTATCCTTTCGGGATCGATGTAATCGACTAGCCCCCTCCTCCAAAATTTCTGGCCTTGTGACTATAACAGAAAGAATTATTAAATGCACCTATTAAAGCGGCGAGTGAGGAGAATCGTTGGCCTGCCGGGAAAAATGATTAGAGGCATTTCGTCCGTCTTCACTTTGAGAATTCATGTCTTCCCCAGGTCGTCTGTCATCTTCCTTTCATCTTTTAGGGACTAGATAAAATAAGTACGAATTTATTATTTACATTCGACGGATATTTGTACTCATCTTGTTTATTGTTAACACAATGTTTCGGCTGATATACCCTCCAGCCTTCATCAGGTGTCTTGGAGAAATTTCGAAACTGGGTTCTCATTCCTAAGGCATTTCAATAATAATAATAATAATAATAATAATAATAATAATAATAATAATAATAATAATAATAACAACAACAACAACTTCAACAGCAACAACATCGAAAATACGTTAGGAATGGGAACCCAGGTTCGAAATTTCCCCAAGGCATCTGATGAAGTTTGTAGAGTATATCAACCGAAACGTTGTGTTAACAACAAACAAGATGAGGACAAAATATCCGTCAATTGTAAATAATGTAAATAATGTACATAATTCCTCGTCTCTTAAATATAGAACTGTATTGGGGTTGATGTAATCGACTAGTCCTCTCCCACAAAAGTTGTAGGACTTGTGCCCATAGTAAAAAGCGTTACTTGATGTACCTCTGCTATTTAAGACTTCATTTTTTTATTCGAATGATATCCTGGTTCTCTTTCTAGCAAGTTGAACTATGGTATCAGGAGATATTTTGAGAACATCTGTATAATAGAATTGCTTTCATACTGCCTTACTCTCCTGCTTCCATATTGACCTTCAGTGTTATAATATTTTAATGAGAAACATGCATGGCATATTCATGCTGTTAGGTATATAATAAACTTAATGCATTTTCGTTATCGCAGGATATTCTACAAATATACGTACGTTGCATAGTGATATCACTGCATCAGTTACAATATTTATTCGATTTGACAAACATACCGATATGAGAAACTAGAATACTTCAGAATAATCGACTTTTCTATGTATATGTATGCATGGTGTATGTGTGTGTATGTGTACGATATTTATGAGCCTGGAATGTTAGTCTGTGTAACTGGCTTCAGACGAACATGTTGTAGTGAGTGTCTCTGGTCGACTCTATGTAGAAATGCGTTTTACATAAATTGGGAATTGTATCTATATTTTATCCAGTGATATAAACTGAGAAATAATGTTATAATTTTTTCACTGTTCTCATGTTTTTCCTAATTTTGACGTCTCTGTTCTCTCTATTTAACACGTTAACAGCTGCAATTATGTTGATATATAAGATTCGATTATCCACTTTTCCTGCATCGCTTGCTACAGGTGGATTCAAATGTCGAAAACTACAAAATCTAATGGCGCTGAGACACAAAATCTCGTCGTACATAAAACTCAACACCTTCCAGAGCATCGGTTTTCGATGGTACAATTTCATCCGAAAACAGGGAGAATAGAAAACATATTGTCAATTTGGACAAGATGGAATAAGGAAGCAAACGATTGGTGCCTGTCAATAGTGAGACGTTTTGAGTAATTTCCTGGTAATGGCCGCTAGTGATTGAGCGTAAGTGGGCGGATGTGTTACTAAAAATAAAATATCTTACGACTGGTAATAGCTATTTTAAGTAAACAAGAGAACGGAACAAATGCACTGGAGAGGAACAGACTATGGCAGGGTAAGTGTTTGACATCTATCTCCTGACATAAACGGATAAGTAGAAACACCTAAGTATCTCTTACCCATTTAGAAAGCGACGCAAACTTTATCTTTTATGAGAATTGTAGAGCAAGTTCCATGAATGCTTTGTCATCAACCAAAAAAAGGTCATTTCACCAGAGCAAAAGGTAAACTAAACATAGTTTGAACTTCTAGTAATGTGACAACAAAAAATTGGCAAATATTGTGTGCTCAGGATTCTAGGTGGTTCATCCGTATGATAATCCCTTCGTAGACTTTGTAGACAAGGAAGTTGCTAACTAGATATGGAACACTCCTCCCAAAAAGTAACACAAACAGACTGTATATACCAAGAAAAAGAAGGGGAAGAAGACTTATTGGATGCGAAACAGTATTAGAGCAGAAGAAAACAACGTAGCATGGTTTGTAAAAAATGCCACAGAACCGCTGTTACTAGGAGTAAGAAGACCAGGCTTGTACAGGATGAAAGATTGCAAAAATAAAGCGCTATACAAGCAATTGAAAATGAATGAAACTGAAAATAGATGGGTAAAGAAAAGAATGCATGGACAATTTGATACAGATGTTGAGGATAAGACCGACAGAGAAAAAAGATGGCTGTGGATGACTAAAAGTGATTCAAAACTGGAAACAGAGGCTCTAATCTGTGCTGCCCAAGAGCAATCACTAAGAACAAACTACATAAAATACAGAATAGACAACACATCAGAAAGTGATAAGTGCAGAATTTGCGGACAAAATGGTGAAACCGTATGGCACATTACCAGTCAATATATGCTAGTAGCCCAGAAAGAATATAAGAAACATCGTGACAATATAGCAAGGATTGTCCATTGGCAGAGCAAAATAGTGATACGATCATAAACCCGAAGACACGACGGGAAAATGATAATACAAAGATCCTATGGGATTTCATGGTTCAGTGGGACATGAGATAGAGAATAGGAAGCCAAACATTAGTGTTAATTGAGAAAGAAAGGAAACGATGCTGGATCATAGATATAGCATGCCCAGGCAACAACTAGGTATGAGATAAGGAAGAAAGAAAAGTCGATAGATATAACAGGTTAGCTTGGGAGATTAAGCAGTTGTGGTCGCTGTAAAAAGGTGGTAGTTTACCAATAATTGTCAGAGTCCTGGGAACACTGACTAAAAGTTTTGAGAAGTACATGGAACAAATAGGAGCTGCAATAAGGATGGAGAACTTGCAGAAAACAGTACTTCTTGGAACCGCTCGAATACTCTGAATGGTGCTCGAAAAATAAGGGGTGTTACTTTAGTTCCCTTGTATTGAACAGCTGGCACCGTAGTACCTCTCCAGCGTTGGAAGCTGTGCAAAGAAAATTGAAGAAGAAGAAGAAGAAGAAGAAGAAGAAGAAGAAGAAGAGGAGGAGGAAGAAGAGAAGAAGAAGAAGAAGAAGAAGAAGAAGAAGAAGAAGAAAGAAGAAGAAGAAGAAGAAGAAGAAGAAGAAGAAGAAGAAGAAGAAGAAGAAGAAGAAGAAGAAGGAGAAGAAGTAGAAGAAGAAGAACAAGAAGAAGAGTGCACCAATTACTATTGGTAACAAGTCCACTCTTTTCATTGACCACAACCTTCGTATTTCCCACTTTAAATCCTCATAGCATTATCTTTTCTTCTTTCACATTGATCCTGTTGTCACCGGGACATGCTCTGTTGATTATCATGCATGTTCTTTCTTTTAATTCACCACAACAATGCCTGGTTTCCTGTCTGGTCAGGTGATCGCACTGGATAAGTACAACCCTCAAGATTTTACAATTCTCATATTTGGTGACTTCTTTTGGAATTTTCTCATACCGCAGTTTTACCGGGGGTTTGTACAGTTTGTCAAGTCACAAGGACCTCTGACAGACAGTACTTTACACAATATTCGTGTAGTTCCAAGTAATTCCGTCTATTGCAATACACCTAGATTGTAGGATATTTCTAAGGTTTTCAGAAGTTTTTTTTTTTCAGACTGGGTGGTATTGAACCCAATGCTCCGATAACAATAGGGATAACGTTTATGTTTCACTCTCGTAGCTAACACATCTTAGCGGTCTCAATTCTCAGGTCTCCATATTTATCAACCGTTTCTCTTTCTTTCATGGTGATATGTTGATCTTCTGCCACTGCATATATTATTATTATTATTATTATTATTATTATTATTATTATTATTATTATTATTCAGTAGTTTTATTTTTTCTTTCACTCCACTACCGAGCGCAGATCTGTGTGCCTTGGGTATGTGCTGTGATTTGTTGTGATGCTCTGTTGGTTATTGTATGGAAGGTGTTCTGCGTAGGATGTGTGCAGTGCCTAGTAGTGCAATTTTCTGTATGTTATATGTGTTTGTAAGACCTGGTGTTTTTGTTATGTATTTGTTTGAATATTTTTTTATCATGCCTAATGCACCTACTATGATAGGAATTGTTTCTGTTTTTAGATTCCACATTCTGGTTACCTCTATTTCCAGATCTTTGTATTTTGAGAGTTTCTCCATTTCTTTTAGAGACACGTTGTCATCTGCCGGTATTGATACATCAATTAGAAAGCATTTTTTTCTTCATGATCTCTGACAGCTATATCTGGTCTGTTGGCCTTAATTTCTCTATCTGTGTGTATCGGCATATCCTAGAGTATGGTTGCTTTCTCGTTTTCTGTGACCTTTTCTGGTGTGTGCCTATACCATCTTTTTTCTGTTGTTATTCCATAATGTTGGCATAGCTTCCAATGTATGTAGGTTCCAACTCTGTCATGTCTGTGAATATATTTCTCTTAGCCAGGACTGGGCAGCTAGAGATAATATGATTTATTGTTTTTCTCTCTCATCTCCACATATTCTGCAGTTACTTGTAATATTTCTTTTCATTACATGTTTTTGGTAATTTCTTGTGGGGAGGCTTTGGTGTTGTGCTGCAATTAAAAATCCCTCTGTCTCTGCTTTGAGTCCCGAGCTTCTCAACCATTGCTGGAATTTTTCTTTGTCTATTTCTTTTTTTTTCTTTGTCTATTTCTTTTTATAATAATATATAATAATAATATTATTATTATTATTATTATTATTATTATTATTATTATTATTATTATTATTATTATCATCATCATTATTATTATTATTTTTATTATTATTATTGTTGTTGTTGTTATTATATTATTATTATTATTATTATTATTATTATTATTATTATTTTCAGTTATGACCTTTTTACAAATCAGTATTACTAGACAGAAGGTAAAATGTTATTTCGTTTTTTTTTATCCTTTGTCTGGAAGAGTAGACATGAAATATTTGTTGTTGTGCGTGTGTGCGTGTATGCATGTGGGTATGCATGAGCGCACGTGTAGGTGGGTGTATGTCTATGTGTCTGTGTTGTGTTCAAGGGAAGAATAAACACTCACTTATGACTTACTTGGCTACAGTAATCTTTGTGGTTTGCTTTCTGTTAGATAAATATTAATTTTTCAGCAGAAATTTCTCATGTGATATTAAGATACGTCAGTTAGACATACACGCATATACGTAAATGCATACACACACACATACACACTCACACACACACACATACACACTCACACACACACACATACACACTCACACACACACACAAACATACACACACACATACATACATACATACATACATACATACATACATACATACATACATACATACATACATACATGTGTAACACACTGCCTAAATACCAATCTTGAGAAATTAATCTCAAATCCAGAAAGGAGAAAGCTAATTCGAAGACCACAGATCCAATCCATCCCATAAAATTCAAACGTTCACTGGACAAATTTCTTCAAAAAATCCCAGACCAACCCCCTACAATCGGAAATGTCTCCAACAATAATAACTCTTTGTTAGAGTGGGCTATGGTGCCCCAGATATGACTATAAGACTTAACCAGGTGCTGCTATTAATAAGTTAGACATGGCCTGGGCCTATACTGGCCGAAACCTATGAAAGTTATCGAAGTTATACAGGAGCATGTCTAGATATGTAACGACATGCATGAGAATACATACATTAAGCAAAACATAGAAGATCTTTATACTTGGTCAGTATGCGGCATTTCCAACATGTTGTTCAACCTGGGTATTATGCATGAACTCAGTTGCAAATTTTTTGTTCCCCTTCATGACAGAATGAAGTTTCTTACGTTTCCCGTTATTGCCGTTATTATTATCAGTTTATTGTCTTTGCACAGCTCCTACGTTGTCAGCTGTTCACTACCTATGAACTAAGGTAACACCCCTTACTTTTCGAGCGCCATCCGGAGTATTCGAGCGGTTAATATTAATGCTGTTTTCTGCAAATGCTCCACCTTTATTGCAGCTCCTATTTGTTCCATGTACATAGGGGCTGCAATAAGGATGGAGAACCTGCAAAAAAACAGTACTTCTTGGAACCGAACCGCTCGAATACTCTGAATGGTGCTCCAAAAATAAGGGGTGTTACCTTAGTTCCCTTGTATTGAACAGCTGGCACCGTCGTACCTCCCCAGCGTTGGAAGCTGTGCAAAGAAAATTGAAGAAGAAGAAGAAGAAGAAGAAGAAGAAGAGGAAGAAGAAGAGGAAGAAGAAGAAGAGGAAGAACGAAGAAGAAGAAGAAGAAGCGAAGAAAAAGAAGAAGAAGAAGAAGAAGAAGAGAAGAAGAAGAAAAGAGAAGAAAGGAAGAAGAAGAAGAAGAAGAAAAGAAGAGGAAAAGAAGAATAAGAAGAAGAAGAGGAAGAAGAAGAAGAAGAAGAAGAGAGAAGAATAAGAGGAAGAAGAATAAGAAGAAGAAGAAAGAAGAAAAGAGGAAAGAAAAGAAGAAGAAGATAAGAAGAGGAAGAAGAAGAAAGAAGAAGAAGAAGAAAAGAAGAAAGAAGAAGAAGAAGAAGAAGAGAAGAGAGAAGAAGAAGAAGAAGAAGAAGAAGAGAAGAAGAAGAAGAAGAAGAAGAAGAATAAGAAGAGGAAGAAGAAGAAGAAAGAAGAAGAAAGAAGAGGAAGAAGAAGAAGAAGAAGAAGAAAAGAAGAGGAAAAGAAGAATAAGAAGAAGAAGAGGAAGAAGAAGAAGAAGAAGAAGAGAGAAGAATAAGAGGAAGAAGAATAAGAAGAAGAAGAAAGAAGAAAAGAGGAAAGAAAAGAAGAAGAAGATAAGAAGAGGAAGAAGAAGAAAAGAAGAAGAAGAAGAAAAGAAGAAAGAAGAAGAAGAAGAAGTGCTTCTAAAGATTTTTACTCATAATTCCCAGAACTCCGACAATTATTGGTACTGCTACTACCTTTTTCATCGACCACAACTGCTTAAACTCCCAAGCTAACCTGTCATATCTATCGACTTTTCTTTCTCCCTTATCGCATACCTTGTTGTCAGCTGGGCATGCTATACCTATGCTATATCTATGATCCAGCATCGTTGCTTTCTTTGTCAATTAATTATTATTATTATTATTATTATTATTATTATTATTATTATTATTATTATTATAATCATCATCATCATTATTATTAGTAGTAGTAGTAGTAGTAGTAGCAGCAGCAGCAGCAGCAGCAGCAGTAGTAGTAGTAGTAGTAGTAGTAGTAGTAGTAGTAGTAGTATGCTCCCTATGTATATGAAACTTATATCTCTCCCAATTTATCATGACTCTATCGGTTGCAGATTGAACTCATCTTCGTGCAAGCATGTGAGAAAGAATACTCTTTAATGTTCAAGTGGTTAGCTGTTGATTTCATGATATTTTGATTCTTAGTAATGCCGGGATTTCATCTACGGCCTCATCCATAATTTTAGCTGGTCTTGGCTACGATATTCGAGTTTATTTTGGATATTTGCCTATTTTATTCGAGTTTATTTAGGATCCATGCCAGTCGGCTCCGTAGCTTTATTTTTGTCTCTGACGATGCTAAGCACTGCATGCATCTTTCCTTGACAGGATTTCCAGTCATTCTGATGTAAACTTTCATTGTACTGTCTATGTGTGTGAGGGGGATTTTCTAAGCCAGCTCTTTTTCCGAGTATTTTTCTGTTCAGCTCTTTATTCGGTGACAGTTATCGGAAAATCTACACTTACATGAGCAATATGGGGAGTTTCTCGTACTATTTTTCTCATAGCTACAGATCACAGCTCTTATAATGAAGAAGCAACGAAAGCTATTATAATGGTATTTTTTTAAAGATATCGTGGTGTTTATTTGAACGTGAAATGTGGCTGACTATAAGCTTCAGGAACAATATAACTATATCAATAAATAACAATAACAATAAATCTATATCGAGAAGTATACCACAGGATAATCCTATATCTGCGGCTTTTTGTGACTACGTTGGGCTCAGTATATTTTACATTGATCTTAATGTTGGATCTGGGTAATACGTTTTTATAATATGAGGTTGTGGATTTTGAAGATTGCTTCATCAGAGAATAGATGAGAAACATTCATTTTAATGCTTTCAACTAATTGTCTTCATGGTGAACAGGTTTGTATTTGCCTGCGCATATTAATATCTAGTAAATTGACTTTTTTATGGTTAGTACTAATTAAGATTTTTAAATTCATCTTTGTAAATATTTTGCACGTGACTTCAAACATAGCTTGACAATTCCTGAAATTTATAACACCCACTTTCCATAATCATATGAATACCACAAGACCTTCAAAATAAATAACATCATAGTTAGCTATATTTGCCTTCCCAATGCAACTCGGTGGCGTTTAACCTTCGGAACGACTGGCAGTGTCTACAAGTATGCTACACGCCGCACTTCGGTCAGAATTAAGGTAAAGAACATCCAGAACATATTTTCTAAAATAGCCTCAAACAAGGCCTGCCAATATAACGGACGAGGTCACAAATGTAATCTCAATGCTACAGAACCCTTGACTATAGTAAATTCAACAAAATCTTGAACATTACTGAAGACACTTTCTCATTTTTCATACCCAAAATTAGGTTCCATCTGCGAAACTTTAGGCATGACTCGGTCGTTGATTGTCCTACCTATACGGCCAAGATAAATTATCATGCTGTATAAACCTAGTCTGAAGAAATATTGCTTCCAATGCTAATAACAAATATATGTGTTTGTGTGTGTGTGTGTGTGTGTGTGTGTGTGTGTGTGTGTGTGTGTGTGTGCGTGTGTGCGTGCGTGTGCGTATATGTGTATATATGTATACTTATATTTATATATATATATAGATAGACATACACATATGTACATATATACATTCGTATGTGTGTATGTTTGTGTGTGTTCGTGTGTGTGTATGTATATATATATATATACAAATGTATACACACATATATATATATATATATATATATATATATATATGTGTGTATACATATATGTACATATATATATATTCGTATATGTGTATGTTTTTGTGTATCCGTGCGTGGCTGCTTGTGTGCGCTCGCGCGCGCGCGCGTGTGTGTGTGTGTATACGTGGAAATTCCTGCTGTAAATTTGTAAATTACTGCAATCTCTCGCTCTGTATTGCAGAAATCATGCATAATATATATATATATATATATATATATATATATATATATATACATGACTTATTATTACTACGTCCTGTTAGCGAATCGATTCAGCTATGACCGGGATGTCTCCCCTTTCAGTGTGCTATCAGCGAAGTGATTAATCTTTCCCTGGAAAGAAGCATATCACTCGTGTTCTCCTTCAGCTGTTACTGTCGATGTCTCTCTCTATGGTGTCCATGTTTATTTGCAACACTTGATGTCAAAACGTTTGGAAATTGTGTACAGATATATGCATGGACACAAACATAGTCATATGTATGTATTTATATATATGTGTGTGTGTGTACGTAGGTATATGTATATGTATATATATAAGTATATGAGTGGATAAGTATATATACATTTATAAAATATATAGATATATAAAGGCGCAGGAGTGGCTGTGTGGTAAGTAGCTTGCTAATCAACCACATGGTTCCGGGTTCAGTCCCACTGCGTGGCATCTTGGGCAAGTGTCTTCTGCTATAGCCTCGGGCCGACCAATGACTTGTGAGTGGATTTGGTAGACGGAAACTGAAAGAAGCCCGTCGTATATATGTATATATATATGTGTGTGTATGTGTTTGTGTCTGTGTTTGTTCCCCTAGCATTGCTTGACAACCGATGCTGGTGTGTTTACGTCCCCGTCACTTAGCTGTTCGGCAAAAGAGACCGATAGAATAAGTACTGGCGGTGCTCCAGCATGGCCGCAGTCAAATGAATGAAACAAGTAAAAGAGTAAAAGAGAGAGTATATGTGTGTATATATGTATATGTATATATATATATGCATATATATATATATATATATATGTATGTGTATACACACACACACACACACATATATATATATATATATATGTATGTATAAATTATACATTTATATATATTTATATATACATATATATATATATATATATAATATATATATATATATATATATATATATATATATATATATATATATATATATATTTATATATATATATGTGTGTGTGTGTGTGATTAATTGATAGATAGATGCGGCTACACCAGTTAAAATTCAACAATATATATTCAACGTTTGCAATATTTCTGCTGAATTGATATTATATTTACTCATCACGTTTCTTATTCGTATTCATTGCCAACCATGTTTAGAGTCAAATGTCTCACCGGTCGGAATATTACATCACTGAATAGGCTGCAACGATAACAACCAACAGGTTAGTCGTCTATTCATTCCCATTACGTATATCGTAGTTGTGTTTCTCAGCTAACATATCCGACGAGTACACACACAAACACTAACACAAACACACTCACACACACCACACACACACACACACACACACACACACAACACACACACACACACACACACACACACACACACACACACATATATATATATATATATATACACACATGCCTATATACATACATACCAATTTTCCTCCATATTTTGAATGCATACTTCTTAAATGTAATATATTTGTTTCCTTATAATTTGTTTTGTAAATACATGAATTCATAAATAATAATGTGTTCTTTTATCCTTATCATTTTAAAATATATTTTCCTTTCAGAGCATTGTCATATCTGCTCATTTTCTTTCCTTACTTTTTCTAAAAATGGTACTTATCGATCTGTGTCTATAGTCAAAGACATTCCAGTTACAATACAATGTAGTATGTCTGCGGTTAGATGATCTAACACAAGGGTGAGCAACCCCTAGCACGTGTGCTACACATGGCACGCAAATACATCGTTTCTGGCACGCAAAACCCTCTCTCAACTAAATCTCCATTTAATGACTTTCTCTCAATAATATTAAGCGACTTCTCGTTGTTCAGATATATTTCATATATATATATATGTATGTACATGTATATATATATGCACAGGTATGTGTGTGCGTGTGTGTGTGGTGCGGTATTTTGTCTTAGTCTTTGTCACGATCGTCTCACTGGCGGTATTGGCTTGTTTATGTACCTGTAAATTAGGCGTTCGGCGTAAAAGGCCGGTTAAGTGACAGACTTCCAAAAAAAAATATCTATGGTGGTCCCTTTATTCGAGTAAAGCCTTTAAGGCGGTGCCCCACCATGGCCGCTGTCCATTAACTGAAATAAGTAAAAGACAAAAGATATTTCTGTTTATCTGTTGAATGCCAAAAATATTAGTCAAATGTCTCACCGCTTGATACATTAAAACATGGTCGATTGTGAATAATAACAACTAATTTACAGATCATCATTTCAGATCCACAACGCATATTTACGACATTCTGTATCAGTTATCACGCATATTCTGTTAGTCTTGACGTCATCTCCAGTAGAAAATCTATATTCTTCCATGTAAATAACTAAGACTGGAAGAAACCAGTGACATTAATCTCATTGTCTTGTGAATATATTTGTTCTTTAAGCATCAATACAAAAGCGTGATTGGCTGGTAAGAAGTTTGTTTCCAAACCACATGGTTCCGTGTTCAGTCCTACAACGTGATACCTTAAGCAAATGTTTGTAAACACTACGGATGCCCGAGCCATAAAGACGTGTGCACGCACGCACACGTCTTTATGGCTGGGTTTGTCTCCCACCACCGCTTAACAGGCGGATTTGGTGTACTTATGTCCTCGAAACTTAGTAGTCCAGGATAAGAGACAGGCAGAATGTACAAGGCTTAAAATTCTTGAAGGCGGTGCCCCAGTATGGTCGTAGTCCGATGAGAGATACCTGTGAAATACAAAGATAAAAGAAGCAGTAGGAAAAGATGATATTCAGCCTGAATTGATAAGTGTCATTGGTAAAGGAGCTTCAGATTCCCTGTTTACCGTATTCCAGGAAATATGGCTGGTAGGTACAACGTACAACCTCACAAATCTGGTCAATGGCATTCTTCGTTTCCTCTACAAAGAGTCAAAGATACTATATGGTAACTGCGACGGAATGTTTTTTGAAATCCTTTGTTGGTAAATGCATCCGTAGTGTTTTCTTAATCGTTTGCTCGTCTCCGTGGCTCCGTCAGTCCTGTCTGAATGGCGCCCTAATTGTAGAACTATAGCAAGGATATATATAGCTTCTCGGATTCTACAGCCCCTCGGATCCCAAAGCCTCTGTGTCAGTGTTTTATGGATCTCATAAAACTTTCGACATGCTTAACAGGGGATACTCACGGAGCTTAGTTGCCTAGAAGGGTTTGTGGTTATCACAGGATCGTTACATTACAGCATAAAAGCAGATACTTTCTTCAACGGTGAACAGTTGGAGTTGACCTCTGTTGGGAGCGGTGTAAAACAGAATGAAATATTCCTTTCGACTCTAATTTCTTCAGTGTCGTACTCAAAGAAATTCTCTTCAAAATATATTCTGGCCTTTGTGTAACATATTGAAGAAAAGGAAAATTTTTATATCAGTCGGTCTCTTGCCAAACCAGAATCTCATTGCTATAATGTTTGTTACATGCAGATGACAGTGATTCACTGACTTACTCTGATATCGGCTGGAAGATGCTGATTGACAGCCTCGCTATGGCATGTGATGAGTTTAGGTCAATAATATGTACAACGATGACAGTTATGATGTATCAACCATCACCTGCAGATCACTCGCTTAGCATTTATGTCAAAGGTGTGCTGTTTTACGAGCGTGAATAAATTTGTACAAATCGGTTGAACACTTTTTTTCTGATTTATCCCCCTTCCCCCACCTAGATGAAGAAATAATACACAGCAATTCAAACATTTCTGATCCATATGAAAATCTGGGAAACAGATTCTGATCAAAAACGGAAATCAGAAACAACATGAAAAATAAAAAAAATGTCGGGGATATAGGTTGAAAATACGTTATGGCAAAATAGTTATTTCTACTGGTTAATTGCGACACCAGTAGTATATTAATGACTATTTTTTGTTGTTTTTGTTTTGTGTTGATTTTTTTATCAGTATGGTTAAATTTGCCATGGCACGTGTTGTTATTGGCTGTCTGAATCTGATGACGCTGAAAGAAGCCTAATACGTATTTAGCAAATCTACCGGTGCTGACAAACACTTTTCGTCGACTACTGATCTATTTCCGTATTTTGAACAATATTAACCTTTTTATGCTTTCTTGGCATTAATATCGCAGTTTCACCGTTTTCGATACTATATATGTGTTGCATATGATATATACAACACTAATCTATATATATAAAACCGTAGTTGTATGAGTGTCTGTCCCCTTCGATTTAGATTCCTAACTACTCCCACATTTTGCGGTGCAGTTTAACCAAATTCGGGTATCTTATAGTCGTGATTCATATCGAGCCCGTCTGAGTATTAGCGCGCGTCTACGATGAGTCTACGATGTTAAAAATAATTTAACAATTTTTTATTCCATTTTAATGCATAATTTTTCGTGTGTTGATGGCGGCGGAGTTGGCGTCCATGGTCACACCTGCACCTGTTTGCTTTTCCCCCTTATTCCCTCCCTCGTGAAGCTGTGGGGAAGGGAGTGTAAGGAAATCAACGTCGTAAAGCGTTGTCAAGGAGACCAGCGTTCTTTTAGAACAACGACTTCATGGCTTGAAGACACCAAAACAGAAATGGCTAAGAAAGCCCGAATTGGCATCTATAAGGGAAGTAACTCTCTAAAAATGCTTATATAGTTATTTCCCTTACAAACCCGAGCAACGCCGGGCGATACTGCTAGTTTAATATAACAATGCTTCCATTGCGTTTTACATTATTTATTTATTTATGCTTATGTGTATATGGCGGCGGACGTACACTTTGGTCTCTTATATGTAAGTACATATGTATATACCTAAATTTTATACACTCTCTTATTCTTTCATTTTTTTCTTTTTTTCTATCAGCCCCTTCACACTTACTTCCTTCTTTCCACTCTTCTTTCTTTCGTTCTCCCTCTTTCACATTTCTTGTCTTTCTCTTCATTCTCACCTTCCATCCTTTTTCACTTCACTCTGTCCCTTTTCTTTTTTTCTCGTCCCTCTCTAATATTTCTTTCCCTCTGACTCTACCTCTCTTTCCTCTCTCTCCACGTGACCGGTGTTCGGCCAAGCCTGACCTTTCTTTCTTGGTTCGACTACCATCCATGCAATATCTTAATTTCTCCCCATGCCTGTTCTCTTACACACACACCAGCTTAATTTAATTCGTCCTTAGTCAAAAGATACCCGTTGTTACGTCCTGTTATTTGCATTTGTATTTGTGTAACATTTCTTTGTTTTCTTCCGTTTTGTTTTCGTATACATTCGCTGCTTTCTTCCAAGGAATCTAATGCTCTTAGCTTAGTTTTTCCTTGGGGCTGGCCAGATTGGAGCAATCTCGAGTATAAGCAGTCGAAATTGTAAAGATAATCTGGAACTCGACTGAGGAAAGAAAAATCCGAATGACCCGTCCTTGTTTTTTCTTGTCTCTTCTGTGTATCATCTAACTGTCTTGATGTTTCGCGTTCTGTCCCATGTTTTATATTACTTTATATATAATATATATATATATATATATATATATATATATATATATATATATATATTATATATATATATATATATATATATATATATATATATATATATATATATAATATATATATATATATATATATATATATGTATATTATTGTTAAAGAGACAACAAGCGTTAAGGCTAAGCAAACCGGCCTTTACAGGACGATACCTAAACTTCAATTCCTACCATCCATACAGTGTAAAGAGAGGGATTGCTCAGTTCCTAGAACATTGTACAAAGAATATAAGTAGCAATCGTGATACACACCACGAAGAAATGATCAAGCTCAATAACGATCTCTTATGCAACAACTATCCCAAAAGTATACTATCCACTCCAATTATGAAGAAGAGAGAGCACGAGGCCAAAAACTGTCCACAGTCAGTCTACCCCTTGTAAAAGGCCTCTCCGAAAAGATACAAAATGCATGCGGCCCATATGGCATCAGGACACTATTGAAAAGTAATACAACACTTCGCAAATATCTCCTTCGAGCAAAACCACCAATAGAAGAGAAAATAACCAAAATCTGCCTGTACTCCATCCTATGCAGCTGTGGTAGGTTATACAAAGGCGAAACATGTCGCCCCCTCAAAATAAGGGTAGAACATCGCAAAGCTGTGACACGAAGAGATATTGATAAATCGGGTATAGCTGATCATGTATGGGAAAATGAAGACTACCCCCCCCCTGTGACATGAAATTAGAATAATAGACAGAGAACAACACCGGAAAATACGAAAACTAAGATAAGCAGCACATATGCTAGGACATAATAACCTTCTGAGCAGACCGAGTGCAGATATGAGCAGCATATGGGAACCGGTATAAAGGAAGGATAGGAAACAATTAGATGTATAAGCCCTAAAAAATTCACTGTATAATTGCCCCCGGGCACTTGTAAGCCTAGTACTTATTCTATCGGATGATTTTGCTGAACTTCTAAGTTACGTGTACATAAACACACCAACACCGGTTATCAATTGATACATACATAGCTACATATATACAAACATATATACATACACACACACACACATATATATATATATATGACAAGCTTCTTTCAGTTTTCCTCTACTAAATCCACTCACAAAGCTTTGGTTGGCTTGAGGCTATACAAGAAGAGACTTGCCCAAGTTGCCACGCAGTGGAACTGAACCCGAAACCATGTTGTTAGGAAGCAAGCTTTTTAACACACAGGCCACCATATACGTATGTATGTATGTAAGTATGTATGTCTATATGTATGTATGTATGTATGTTTATCTATTTGTAATAATTTCATGGATTCATATGTTCTCTTAGTTAATAGAGAAAACGAACAAATCTCTGAATGTGTGATTGTGGAATACAAACAGATACATTTTCTTTAGGTAAATCATTTACAAGATTTACCGTTTCTTATATATAAAATACAAATCCGACTGGTTTAGAAATAATTACAAAAGCACATTTTAATCTTCATTGATCAGTAAACTTAAAAATAGACAACAAAGGAAAATTTGAATTTGTGCTATTTTAGTAAATACAATTCAAATTCATTTGGGACAGAAATACGAAGCCTATTTCTAAGAGATTAATTTTGAACCAAAATATTTTAAAGTAGCGAAGAATAATCAAAAATTGAAAATGAAATTGATATACTAATTATCGGTTTGCACATATCTATTTTAATGAAAGAAACGAGCTAAAATTACATTACTGTTATATACATCAGTCGAATACGCAAGAAAGTGCTTTTAACGATTTTCTTCAATAATAGGTGAAGTATTTCTCTGCTGGAGAAAGCAGTATTCTTAAAGAGAATGCTATGCTTTTAGGGAAATATAGTGTTTTGTTCGTTAAACAGAAGGCTGTGTAAATATTTTCCATATTAAAAGTCTTTTAAATCTTCTAAATGTATTCTCATCTTTCTTGTTTAAAACACGAAATGCCCTGAAGATCAACAAGTTTGACACAATAATTATTACGTCTCAGTTCTGTGACAAATTGCGGTGTTCGTCAAATGAATAACTGCCGAACGTAGTCTTTTGCATTAATTCTGTTTTCACATTCTGTTGGTGATTGTTTTTCACTTTATCTATTCTTTCGACAGATAAAAGACATTCTACTATCATAAATATATCCGAATATACAAACATATGCTATGTTATACCATCTACAAGCAGCTTCGAAGTACAAATCTATTACGCTTAAGGTTAACGTTTTACGAACTACATCTTACTCTAGATATGCGCCATTAGTTTCAATGAGTTGATTTCATTCCTTCAGCACAAAAACTTATTTCTTCGGGGAATACTACAGCTCAATGAAGAAATACCAATATATTACTGGTACATTACATGGTAGTAATATTAAGAGTATAGAATATCAATAGGCTGCGACGCAAATGTTCATGTAAAGAATCATGTTTGAAATATCATTAAGAGAGTACATTCCAAATGAGATCATTCTGAAACGGAGCGGAGTGGACGATGTGAACGTAGAGTACCGGAATCACAAGTTCCGCTAGGCCGGACATGTCACAAGGTTCACAGACAACAGGTGGACCCTTGCAGTTACTGAGTGGTATCTAACAGATATTTCGGACCCTTGGAAGGCTTTTATTCAAGTAATTTGGGTCAAGAGGGAAAAGAGTGGCAAATCAAGGCAGTATTGGAAGCACGTTGTCACCCGTGTTGTATAAGAGCATCTGATGATCTGGTCGAAACTGTGGTAATCTGATATTACATTGACTGAATCTATCGTGAATAACGTCTGTTTAATTTGATTTCAAATTTCACGGGTATCAGCTTGGCCTGCTATCCTTCCGATAGGGTCGATAAAATAAGCTAGAAGTCAAATATTACAAAGAATTTAATATTCATGGCAAGCATTATAGATGTGAATAGAAATGTATAATACGCGCCCCTCGAATAATGAATGCCAAACGTGAACGTAGCAAGTAATCTCGTCTTTATCACTTCTGCATAGCATGACTGCACTGGATTCTTTCCAACACACATATATGAAACATTAATTCCACCTCATTTCACCGAAGTACGCTTTAATTATCGGATTTCTGACACAAAGTTGACTGCGAAGAAAATAAATATGAACCACACAGTGATTCAATGAATTAAGCCATTAAAACATCTTATAAAAATCATTTCTGTAGAGTAAATGATAAACATGTCACGTAGTAACATATTTCAGAAATGTAACATTAGTGTTGACACTTTGACGGATAATTTCAACGAAAATACCTATTATACACATTAAATAAATATACGGTATCTTATCATTAAAGTCTCTCTCATCACCCTCTGTCCGTCTCTCTTTCATTTTCTCTCTCTCTCTCTCTCTCTCTCTCTCTCTCTCTCTCTCTCTCTCTCTCTCTCTCTCTCTCTCTCTCTCTTTACGTTTTTCTGCTTCAATACTTGAGAGTATATCTTGTTTTCCAAGTGTTTCCATTATGTTTTCCACGATTATTTCCATATACTTTTGTGTTTGAGATTCGATATTTTTTTAAGCATACGGCATATACAGACATGCGAATAAATAGACATGCGAATAAATAGACAGATAAATATGTGTGTGCGTATGTTAATGTGTGTGCATGTGTGAGAAGGTGTGCGAGTGTGTGTGTGCACGTCGGGTGGAAATCTATAGGTACCCAATGCATTTAGAAGATTTTCTTTCTTCCTCAAAAGATACTCCACAACTACTCGTAGTTTCTCGATATGTGCGACCCTTTAAGGTTCGAAAAACATGTGCGGAGATGTATATGTACATACATACACATACAAACACACATGCGCACATATTTGTGTGTGCCTGTGTGTGTGTGTGTGTGTATGTATATATATATATATATATATATATATATATATATATATAAACAATTGCAGCGTGGAAGGTGTTTATAAGCCGTTTAAGAACCACACAAAAACCGTTAGATTCACTTCAACATTTCAATTTAATTTGCCAAAATATTTTCGTCGCTTTGAGACTGCGACCTGTTCACTGACAAAATTCCACACTGCATCTGAGAAAGTAACAGTTAGTTCATGATATATATGTACGTATGTATGTATGTATGTATGTATGTATGTATGTACGTATGTATGTATGTATGTATGTATGTATGTATGTATGTATGTATGTATGTATGTATGTATGTATGTATGTATGTATGTATGTATGTATGTATGTATGTGTGTATTATGTATGTGTACATGTATGTGCGTATGCATATATGTACATGTGCATGCATGTGTGCATGCCTATACGCATATATGTATATATGTAAGTATGTATGTATGTACGTATGTACGTATGTTCTTACGTATGTACGTGAGTATTCAGGTAAGTCTGTAGTCGTGTCTGTGTGTGTGTGTACATGTGTATAGATAGACATGTGAACGTATGTTTATGTACTGATATGTGGCTGTTCAAGTTGCATACATGTCTGTTACTCTGTTGAAGGTTGTATACACACACACACACACACACATACATACATACATACATACATACATACATACATATATACATACATACATATATAGAGACACACACATATATATGTGTGTGTGTGTGAGCGTTTGTCCCTCTCACCACCGTCTCACGGTGAATAGATTCATCTTAGATACATATATGCACATATAACCTTACTTATACGTATATACAAGTACACAGAATCATATAGACTCTTCCACTCACAAATATACGTATAATCCTAACGTATACACACATGTACGCTTATATACGCAACTGGTACTTGATCTATCGACCGTCGGATGCTAAAATTGAAATAAAGTTGGCTTTTGTTTTGTTCTCGTTGTTTCAACCCATCAAATCTACGATCAAAGACGTTCTATTTGTGACCATCCGTGTTGTTTTGAGGTCTTTTTGTTTGGGGGGACAAACTGTTGAATGTAGTATATCAAATGTGCCTTCTAATTTGTACGAAACAGTGGGTTGATTTGAAGAATTTTTCACTACACTTTCTAATATATCGAGATGCTAACTAACGGTTTACTTCTTAAGCCAATAAAAGGAATTGCATTTCATATGACGTTGTCCATAATACAAAATATCGAAAAGAAAAAAAATACTATAAATTGTGATAAATTGTTTCTAATGGTAACGAGATTTAGATGAAGCAGTCGGACGAGCCAACGTCTCGTTAAATTGTATATTGTATCCAAGCAAACACAAACTGACCATCAATTACCTAATCCAGCTCCGACTGAACCATATAATGATGTATGTCCTCGGCAGTGGCTTCATGCCATTTATGTTTGAATATCGTATAATTGCAATTTTCATTATCTTACATGACTGTACGCACGTGGTCTTTTGAGCATTACTAAAGACAGACACAAAGTCAGCTAAACTGACTTTTGATATTGCGCTAAAAATCGAAGAAATCTATTACTTTGCGTATCATTGTTTTCAGCGACGACTCTCCTGCTTACTACTAGACTTGCGATGAACTGTTCACATTTACATTCACAGTACCTACCTATTCAATAACAGGATATACATTCAGTATTGTTGCATTGGATTCGATTTCACCATTGTAACTCATAAAATATAATCTCAACAGATTCCAGTTCGCTGCCACATCTTGTAGTAAGTACTTCTAAATATCTTCTTTATGTATTTGTTTATTAGCCTCCAGGTCAACTGACCTATATGCTTACACATACTTGAATATATATATATATAATAAATATATAGGCGCAGGAGTGGCTGTGTGGTAAGTAGCTTGCCTACCAACCACATGGTTCTGGGTTCAGTCCCACTGCGTGGCATCTTGGGAAAGTGTCTTCTGCTATAGCCTCGGGCCGACCAAAGCCTTGTGAGTGGATTTGGTAGACGGAAACTGAAAGAAGCCTGTCTTATATATATATATATATATATGTATGTATGTGTGTGTATATGTTTGTGTGTCTGTGTTTGTCCCTCTAGCATTGCTTGACAACCGATGCTGGTGTGTTTACGTCCCCGTCACTTAGCGGTTCGGCAAAAGAGACCGATAGAATAAGTACTGGCTTACAAATAAGTACTGGCTTACAAAGAATAAGTCCCGGGATCGATTTGCTCGACTAAAGGCGGTGCTCCAGCATGGCCGCAGTCAAATGACTGAAACAACTAAAAGAGTAAAAGAGAGAATATATATATATACACATATATATACATAATACATACATACATATAAATCTTTAGTTAAATACATTCTATAAGTATATTATATACTGAATTTACAGTGAGTGCTCTTTTGTCACAAAGTATTAATTCTATTAAAGTATTTATACATTTAATACGAGCAATTATATATAATATATAATAATATTGTGAAATACAATAATATCAGCAAATTAACATCAGAAACATTCTTCAGAAAGATATATATATAATATATATATATATATATTATATATATATATATATATATATATATATATATATATATATAATATATGGGTAGAATAATTATTGCATTAAAAATATAAATATATATATAAATATAGGTAAATATGTATAAGTATAAATATATAATAATGATAAATGTGACAGTTTAAAATTTAATAGTTTAAAATTAAGTTTTTAAAGCATCTTACGATCGTTTCGCAAAAGAATTGTCTAGATAATGGAATCCTATATTGATAAAGATTTATAGACAATACTTCTGCTCTTCAGAGAAATAAAATGTGAAGTTTGTATACATACATATATGGTGGCTGTCCCCTCGTTATCGAGTATGGCCATTGCACGAAGCTTAATCAATGTTGTTATCGTGCAATGCCTGCGCAAGAAGATTTTTTTTAAAGTGAGGAAAGGCTGTGCACTGAATCAATCCCACTCACTAAGCAACAGCAGCCATAATCCGAAAAGAAGAACAAGTCAACATCATCGGTAGCCACTGAGCCGCAGGGTATCACTCAGCAAATTATTTTCTTCAAGGAATGCGATTAGTTTCCCTCTGACTATCCGTTCAACGACTTTGCTGATGTGTGAAGTCAGAGAGATAGGCCTATAGTTTTTGGTATCTGCTCTGCTTCCCCCTTTAGCTATATGTGTGTTTGTGTGTGTGTCTGTCTGTATTTGTGTATGTAACTCAATTTCCACAGCAAACATTAAATAACTCGAACATTCCAAATCGGCTCTTTTCCTCTCTCACACTAAATTATTCTAAAGATTGTCATTTTAAAATTGTGTATATTATTTTCCAATGATATTTCGTTTCCCCTCCATTATATCAATAAACATTGCAGACATTACTTCATATTGTCATAATAACACAGACTTCTTTACTTCGATTTTCACCATTTTTCCAGAGTTTGTGATTCCAAACGCAAAATAGACCAATAATATTGGCACAAAGTACAAACGTATTGAGAAAGAAATTGAATATATTTTTACTAATTGGCCTGTAAGCATCTTTAAGTTTGAAATGGTCTTGATTCAGTAGTCTTTCCAAATATCTCTTTATACACTCCCTATATTCCACATATTGTTCATCTGAAGACAAATTATTAAAGATATATTTCAATATTTTCGCACACATTTTATCGACCATAAAGAAATATGAACAGTTATCATGAGTGGACACCTAGATATTTTATTCGTTGCACATATCAGAGATATCTGATGGTTCTGTCTAGCAAGTTATGACGATAAAGTTATAATCTATGTTCGCAACTGATATCAAGTTACACCACAACAAAAAAATATGTATATTCTCATTTACAGACACTGATGTGAGAAATTGAACATTTGAACGAACTCAATACAGAGAGCAAATGGGGAGAAAATAGAATATTGTCATTTTTTTATCTTAAAAAATTCCGGGTCTCTTATCAAAAGAAATCGGTTAAAATAGAGAAGAAAGTTGTGTCGTGCAAACACCTTAGGGATTTCCATACATATTAACTGAAAATATACGATTTGTCACACGCTATTCCAGTACTATGAGGGACATACAAATGAAAAACCAATTTCCTGAATTCTTGTGATAGAATAAACGTATAAAGGTTATTTTTCTCAGAAATATCTACACGCTTTGAGGAATTTCAGGGTGCAAAATTATCGAAATATATATAATATATATAAGAGTTTGTCTTTAAATCAATAAACTGTGAAATATAGGAACTGCAGAAGAAGATGTTTGAAAGACTGATAGATGGCAGACAATTCAAACTGGAAGATGTCCGCAAGCAACTAAATAAAAATATACACGGAGGTATTCAATTTCTTTCTCTAACTTTCTCAGAGCTTTAGACTAACGTTATTGGTCTATTTTGCATTTGGAATCATAAATTCTAGAAATATCATGGTATAAATCGATCTAAAGAAGCTTGTATCATTATAAGAATATGGAGAAGTTTCTTCATTGCTTATTAATATAATAGAGGGGGAAATAAATATCTCTGGGAAAATAATAGAATTCTAAAATAGCAATCTTTAGATTATTTTAGCGTAAGAGAAGAAAACAGGGGATTTTGAATGTACGATGTACAATGAATATAGATATATTTAAACGCTTGCAATCAAAGCGGAACGAACGGTGTGTGTATATATATATATATATATATATGTGTGTGTGTGTGTGTGTGTGTGTGTGTGTGTGTGTGTGTGTGTCTATGCATGTGTGTGTGTGCATATATAACAGAATAGGAAATAGAAAGTCCTTGGTACAGTATTATATATCTAAAAAATGAGTAGAAATGGCTACCCTATCAGAGCCACTTTTTGTAAACTTATAACATCTAATTATTGGTTCCGGGTTCAGTCCCACTGCGTGGCACCTTGGGAAAGTTTCTTCTGCTATAGCTTCGGGCCGACCAACGCCTTGTGAGTGGATTTTGTAGACGGAAACTGAAAGAAGCCCGTCGGATATATGTATATATATATATATATGTATGTATTTGTATATGTTTATGTGCCTGTGTTTGTCCCCCAAACATCGCTTGACAACCGATGCTGGTATGTTTACGTCCCCATAACTTAGCGGTACAGCAAAAGAGACCGATAGAATAAGTACTAGATTTACAAAGAATAAGTCCTGGGGTCGATTTGCTCGACTAAAGGCGGTGCTCCAGCATGGCCGCAGTCAAATGACTGAAACAAGTAAAAGAGACTAAAAGACATATATATATATATATAAATATACACATACATATAAACATAGGATATGTTTACAGTTGAGGGCTTGAGATTATGGTCCCCATTACGGGAGTGAAAGTTTATATTAATAGTTAAGATAGGCGTTGGTACTAAAGGTAGTAAATCTCCGAGTAGTGACCATGATACTGTATTAGCTTTCGTTAGTTTTGGTCAACAGGTTGCTGAATCCATATGGGTAATGGGGATGGGTTATGGTCAGTCCATTTATATATTGGGTTGTCCGGAAAGTTCGTTCCCAATTTTAAAAGAAAGAAAAAGGTCGATAAATACTTGCCGTTACATTTTTAATCAACCAAATATGAAACATTTTGTTGCACAATGCATTTCCAGCTTTCCTTTAACTTGGAAATGCCATCTTCCCAGAATTGAGGGGGTTTCATGGCAAAGAATTCATCAAGGTATCTTTTTACGTCATCCAAGGAATTGAAATTTTTACCATTAAGACTATTCTGCAGAGACCTGAATAAGTCAAAATCCGAAGGAGCAATATCTGGTGAATATTGAGGATGGGGTAACACATCCCAGCCGAGCTGCAGCAACTTTTGTCTGGTTCCCAAATCATCAAATGCCGAAAATGAACTTTTTTATCTTCCATTTTAAAGGGTTACAGAATTAACACACGTTATAGGAACATAAACCTTCTTCCACGAAAAGATAACTTAAGCTGTGCTCTAAATGGAGGTTTAGTCAAATCCTATTTTATGGACTCAACCATGTTCTAAAATAAGTCGAAATGTAAGCTACTATAAATCGGCACGAACTTTCCGGACATCCCAATATATAAATATGAATATGTAGTGCGAAAGTGGGGGAAAGAGTGGGAGAAGGGAGGAATTGGTAAAATGAAAGTTGCTAGAAAATGAATTTTAAAAGTACCCAAGAGATACAGCTGTGATAGAGATAGAGAGCGACCGAAATGAAAGGCAGTATCAACAAATTCGATAAACTATATTTAGAACAACCTCTTGCAAAGAGAGATATTCTATCAAGTGTGCTTATGAAGCGTATGAATTAATTTACATTTCAGTGGTGTTTACTTTCAAATATTTTCAGCCAAAATACTATGGCGTCGGTTGGCATCGTCGCTAAAATGTCGGACAAAATCGCTTGCGGTGTCTGGTACGGCTCTTTGCAGTCTCATCTCATGTCCGTCGAAGTCAGCTTTACCTTTTTATGATTTCGGTATCGATAACGTAAATTACTAATCACGTAGTTTCTGGGTTTGAATTAATCGACAATCAATTTGTGCTAGCTTGTAATGGAATAGTGTGATACAGCAGATCATAGAACGCTGCCGAAAGGTGAAACTCTTGATACAGGTGAGTGACACACTGCTTCGAATATGTAGACATACATCGATGTCACACGTTTGTAGCACTACACTATTGCTCATTCAACGCACACACATTCAAGCATCTGCTCTCACACACACACGTACACACACTCTCTCTTTCTCTCTCTCTCTTAAGGAAACTCCATGAACCCATGAGCATAGGATATTACTAAAGATAACTATGCATAAACATAAGCACATATGCTTGAATGAGAGAGAGACAGAGAGTTTGTGTGTGTGTGTGTGTGTGTGCGCGCGTGTGTGATTGTTTTTTTGGAGCTTTAGTTATGTAGTCTTATTTTCATCACGTTCACTTATTTATAGTACGATATATGTATAATGTACATTTATATATATAATATATATATATATATATATATATATATATATATATATATATATATATAGGGAGAGTTTACGAAAAAAACAAAAGATGAAGACAGGTGGTGTACAAAAAACAGATGTATTAGTATAACGCTCAGGAATAGAAAAGTATTTTACGTTTCGAGCCTACGCTCTTCTACAGAAAGGGACACAGAAAAAACAAGGAGAGAAAAAAATGTGTGTAGTGACTAACGATCTATCATATATATATATATATATATATATATATATATATATATATATATATATACGTACCTTGTGTGTAGGTCAGTGTGTGTATTAGTGTGTGGTGTAAGTGTGTGTCAGCATGTGTGTGTATGAGTCTCATTTACACAATATCATAAATTTCGTCTATTCGGCGGTTCATCTCATCGTACGGTTTCATGTTTAAAAAACCCTTCCAAATGCAGAAAGATAAACTACCAGACATCAGACATGACAGAAGGGAAGTGTAAAGCTTCGGCTACTTCTTATTCGGTCGGAATCCCCAAAAGACCACATTTGTTTTTACAGGTTTTTAAAATGCATATAAACTCGAAAGAAACTTAGGTAGGAAAGAAGATAAAATATTCGGAAACAGAGGTCTTGATGCTTAAGCCTCAACGAGTAATGCCCCTTAGATTTGTCTAGTTCATGGCTGTATATGTCATCACTCAAGAATCGACTGTCCATCCACTTTGTTTGTATATATAGTGATTGACTTGAGACGGGGTATTGTAGAAGTGAAGAAAGTGAGGAAAAAAGATAGAGAACGGAGAAAGAGATGGGGATGTCTTCGAGAAGAAGTATGTGCGCGAATATGCATATGTATGGGCGGGCATAAACGCTGGTGGATGAATAACATGTTTATGATGAAAGATTTCTTATTTAATTAATAGCCAAATATTACTGCTCGGATGGAACTTACCAGTTGGCTAAGATATATTTCCCATTGTGAATACAAGGGGAAAACATCTCGTTTTTAGTGTTCAGTAAGACCCTTGTGGGAAAGAAATTACTTAATAATTTTCTTCTGCTAAGTAAAGCTTGCTCTTCTTACAGCTCATAAGAAAAGGCTTCCAATTGTCCAATAATCTCCAGCTGGTGTTACGTTGTGCGGCATTTCTTTTCAGAAGTAATATTCATTTTTACTCTAGACACAAGGCGCAAAATTTTTGAGGAGGAGCCAGTCAGTTAGATCGACACCGATACGCAACTGGTACTTAATTTATCGACCCCGAGAGGATGAAAGGTAAAATCGACCTTCGCGGAATTTAAACGCTGAACGTAAAGACAGAAGTCATATTGTCTCACTGATATGACGCTACGCCTACTTAGTACGATTTATGTCAAGTTATGTGCGAAGCAAGAAGAAACCACCGAGGTGTTCTTGTTACTCTCTCTTTTACTCTTTTACTCTTTTACTTGTTTCAGTCATTTGACTGCGGCCATGCTGGAGCACCGCCTTCAATCGAGCAACTCGACCCCGGGACTTATTCTTTTTGTAAGCCCAGTACTTATTTTATCAGTCTCTTTTGCCGAACCGCTAAGTGACGGTGACATAAACACCGGGAGGACAAACACAGACACACAAACACACACACGCATATATATATATACATATATACGACGGGCTTCTTTCAGTTTCCGTCTACCAAATCCACGCACAAGGCTTTGGTCGGCCCGAGGCTACAGTAGAAGACACTTGCCCAAGGTGCCACGCAGTGGGACTGAACCCGGAACCATGTGGTTGGTAAACAAGCTACTTACCACACAGCTACTCCTTGTTGAAAATATTTATTTACTTACGTGTCTCTGGAAATTTCTCATCTACTAAGAAAGATCCTATTAACGGAAATTTTTAACATTAAGAGAAAATGCGGACATGAACCATGTAATCATATTGTAGCGCTTTATTTTCATGTAACTGGGTCGGATATAAAACTAATGGCATTAATGATATAGTATGTGAATGCTGAGTCTATGCTCTACTATTCTGCGGAGGACATGTCGGAGATCATTCGACTAACGGTAGCTTCGGTAGCTTCTGTGTTGTTCTTTTTCACTGAGTTTTGTTCTATTTCAGTTACTAAATTTCTGCGAACTGTAAAACAAATGATCTCATATATCCAGTAAAATAAAGTCTGAACTATACACCTGTACTCGGTGGTAAATTTGCTCTGCAGTGTTTGAAGAATCTATAACACAAAATCGTTCGGTAACATGAATTGTATGTGTTATGCTATTCATTTAATAACACAGCATTAATAATATATACTCACAAAATCTGTTGTATCTTGGCGTACGAAAAGTTATAGGACAACTATATATTCGTATATACGTATGTATTTATATGTGTGTGTGTGTGTGCGTGCGCATGTATATATATATATATATATATATATATATATTATATATATATGTATATATATATATAGAGAGAGAGAGAGAGAGAGGGGGAGGGAGAAAGAGATAGAGAGAGAGAGAGAGAGCGAGAGATAGATATACATATACATATATGGATGTGTCTATATATGTGCGTGTGTGTAAGTGTATATAAAGTTATTGGATAAATATATACATACATACGTATATATATATATATGTATGTGTGTGCATACAAACGCATACACACACGCATATATATATATTCCTGCACGTGCACACGTGTATACACGTAGAGAAAGAGAGAATTGAAGAGAGAAGGAATGATGATGAGTAAATAAAACTGAAAATGATGGAGAGAAAGCGAAAGATGCAATGCGGAGGCATATAATAAATAAATGGCGAAAAAGCGAAGGAGAAGTGGATGAAGCTATTTTGATGAAAATAGACTGGGAAGAATTTCTAAAATATTCATCAGATATTTAACAAAAGCACTACTTTAAAAACATATATAATAGATATTTCTATTTAGATTACTCTCGTCTGTTGCATGTTTCTCAGTGAAAATCGTCTGCTTATCTTCTCCACTCGAGAAAGGAACCTAGATTTCAAGATAGGTGAACACTTCCAATAGCTATTTTTCGCTTCTTAATTTTCTACCAGATTTTTCCTTCTTTGCTCTACACGTCTTGCAGACACACACACACACCACACACACACAAACACACAAACACACAAACATACAAACACACACACTTGTATATATGTTTGTCTGTCTCTCTATAAGTATGTATGTATATAAGTATGTGCGTGTGCATGTGTATGTATACATGTGACTGTGCGAGTGTTTGCGTGCAATGTATCTTTATATATATATATATGTGTGTGTGTGTGTGTGTGTGTGTATGTATACATGGATATGTATACGTATGCATGCATACACATAAGCTCATGCATGCATGATGTGCTGTAGTGTATTGCTGTGTGTGTAGCCACAAATAACCATAAGTGTATATAATGTATAATGGAGACTTCCCAAATTTATTGTTTGTTTATATGTGCACCTGCCAAATCCACATATGTCTCTGTGTGTATGTGTGTGTGTACATAGATAAATACATTTATGAATATATTACGTGTATATATATATATACATATATATATTTCTTTATTGCCCACAAGGGGCTAAACATAAAGGGGACAAACAAAGACAGACAAAGAGATTATATTATACATATATGTATATATATTGTATATATACACACAGACAAAAACGTAAAATATTCATATATTTATATTTATATATATATATATATATATATATATATACATATATATATACATATATATATACACATATATATATATATATATATATATATAATATACATATATAATATATGCATATATATATATATATATATATATATATTATACATATATATTATACATATATATATACATATACTGTATATATATATATATATATATATATATATATATATATATATATACATATATATATGCATATATATATATGCTATATATATATATATATATAATATATATATATATTATATATATGCGTATGCAAACAACACATATAGCACATAGAACAAGCACGTGATGATGTAGGCGTCATAAATATATAAAGCGACAGATAGTGACAAATAGTAAGCCTGGGAGGATGGTATTCATACCAACATATGGAGTAAGACGTTGAAATAAGGGAGCAAGAGGGCAGAAACAGATTTTGATTGATGTCGTTTTACATTTTCATGATATTGAAAATTTTATCTGGTATATTATTCATATTATAGACATTATATGATGACACCAGCCGGTTATTATAAAACCGCTTCTATTCATACTGTGACATTTATAAATCCTTCTTTCATGTATGAGCACAGTGCCATACACACCTGTCATTTCTTCTCCGCACATTTTCATTTAATGTGCTTACGATAAGATGGACGTTTGCTAAATCTTATTTCAGAGCCTCACTTGTATTACTCTAAAAATACCGTTGTTCGGGTGTTGACACCTATCAGAGATGAACAAGCAAACTTTTCGTAACTGGTTTTCGAGATATGCCAATTTCGTTTTTATTATTTGTATTATTTATTATTTATTATTAGGACTGCATAATACAACTTTAGATATGAATTGGATAACGTTAGTCTTCTGTGTTAGTTGTTGTCATCTTGTTTGTTGCTAACACAACGTTTCGGCTGATGTACCCTCCAGCCTTCATCAGGTGTCTTGGAGATATGGCCTAATGGTTAAGAGCGCGGGCTACTAACCCCAAGATACCTAGTTCGATTCTAGGCAGACCTGAATAATGATACTAATAATAACATCGAAAAATACGTTAGGAATGTGAACCTAGGATCGAAATTTCCCCAAGACACCTGATGAAGGCTATGGAGGGTATATCAGTCGAAACGTTTAACAACAAACAAGATGAGGACTAATATCCGTCAAATGTAAATAATGTATATAATTTCTCATCTCTTCAATATAGAACTGGATTTCCTCTTTGTTATGAACATACCGTATATATAGGACTGCATAATACAACTTTAGATATGAATTGGATAACGTTAGTCTTCTGTGTTCTGCAGTTCGATCGATCATATATCAGGACCTTCGTTGGTTATAAGATATCTCTATATGGAAGTTAATATATATCAACGAATCTCACTAACACATTCAATGAGTTATATTTGTTGCCTAAATGTCTGATATTTATAGGTCTGCTCTAGAGTTGGCTGTTATACTGACTGTGATACGCTTCTTGTTAGATTCTACAGAGATTTAACTTCAACCTAATAGAATTCATTGCAGTGTGAAGCCGTGTTCTTGTCTTCTGTATTATAAAATAATCTTACGAAAAACTGCTTCCTAAAAACCGTGTCAGACGTTTACAATGCTGGGACTCATTGTTAATCAGCCGAATTCGAGTTTTGTTTAATCTACTTTATCTCAAGTTTCCCTCGTAGCAATATGGTAATGAACCCACGGTCGTAACAATAAGGTAATGAACTCAGGATTATAACAATATGGTAATGAACCCACGGTCGTAACAATATGGTAATGAACCCACGGTCGTAACAATATGGCAATGAACCCAGGGTTGTAACAATATGGTAATGAACCCAGGGTCGACTGGACTCAGCCATACCATTTGATGTATTTGATCTACTATTGCTATCTTATTCTCCGGCTTGAAGAGAACAGGCCCCGGTCTGCATTACCAAATTTCCTCACTTCAGCTTCATTCATGAATTCTTTGACAGTTTTTACTCACTATAATAAAGGAATAACTACGGTTGATATTCTTCATCGATCATACATCACACCGTGTGTTCGTTTTTGTTTATATTTCACTCATATAGGTAACCATTTGCAAGAAAAACAAACCAAAAAGCTAAATGATCAACGACTAAACTAATTAACTGAGCAACTAATTAATATTTTCGATATATATTCGTTTGAAGTAACTTCACTGAGAGAAAAAAAAACGTTAAAACAATATCGATATTTCTAATCAATACCAGATTCTCTCGCGTCTCGCTTCTAACTTCGAGACTTCAGTTGTTCTCGGAACCCGCATTGCTAGTTTCCTCTGTAAAATAGGGATTGCAATTGCCCCACTGAGAAATGAGCCCCGCCAGGAGGCGTGGATGCTGTAACAAGTGTCGTTCCTTATTCTCGGCCGCATGGCATGGTTGAACACGCACACCTGCTTAGGGTTATACACGCCGATACCTCCCCCCTTCCGTCTTCTGGTGATTAATTCCACCCACTTTTTTTTTTCATTGTTTACCGCTTGATGTAGTTGTGGGTGGGGGTTTTTCTCGATAATTTGATCTTCTATACTTTCAACGTCTATGTTTTTTTTTTTGCTGCAAAAATATGTCGATAATAATGTTGCCTCTCTTTTGAAAAAATTGTAAAATATTAGATATATATATATACATACATACATACATACATATATATAGATATATATATATATATATAATATATATATATAACACTTTTACACGAAACAAATAAGAACATATTTCTCTCACTTTCTCTCTTTCTTTCCCTCTCCCTCTCTCTCCTCTCTCTCTGCACACACACATACAAACACAAACACAAATACACACACACACATACACACACACATACACACACATACACACACACACAGACAGGCCACAACACACACACACACACACACATATATATATATATATATATATACAAAGATAATCCAAACATGAACAAAGAGAAGACACAACAACGCGAGAACGTGGAACAAGTAGTGTTATTAGACGCTCATGAAAGGAAAGAAAAAAGGAGGTTTTAACGTTTCGAGTGGCGCTCTTCGTCAGAAATATAGAAAAGAGGAAAAGTCCAAGGAAGGGAGGACGGAGAAAGAAAACCGCCAACGATACACACGAGGTCACATAACAAAGTAAAGTTGTAAAGAACCCACGAGTGAAAATATATATGAAAGAAGATTTGAAAATGCAATGGACTTTTGGAGATGTTTATTGTCTTGACTGGTTTCACGTTTTTTAGAAAAAAGATTATCAAAAGTAAAATGTAAAGCTTCGTATAAGTTTTGTTGTGTTAAGTACTGGCAGTCACAAAAGTATTAAAATACAGCTATACATTCTCTAATAATAATAAGGAAATGTTAAAACCAGTTTACAAGAAAGTATTTCAGAAAGTATTCAACAAAAAATATTAGGAATTCAATAAAAATCATGTTTGTTTGGTAGTATATATATATATAGAGAGAGAGATAGAGAGAGAGAGACGGGGGAAGAGGAGATATTAAGAATTTGCAAAAAATTTGAGAGAAACAACTGCCTCATAATATTTATTGTAGCTCCGTTCTGAATATTTTCTTGAATACTTCCTTATAAACGGTTTTTAACATTTCCTTATCATTATCAAAGAATGTATAACTGTATATTAATAGTTTTGTGATAACCAGTACTTAACACAACAAAGCTTATATAAAGCTTTACAAACCGGTCAAGTCAATAAACATCTCTAAAAGTTATTGCATTTTCAACCTTTTTTCATATATATATATATATGGAATTATACATGCTCACAAGCACACACACGCATATATGTAAGTACAATAACCTCACGCCACATCGCGTTTCACCTATCGCGGTTTATGATTTAGCTTATGTCGATTCCTCTGTGGTATAGTTTTGCATTTATAATAAAATATAAACAAATTATAAAAATAATAAAAAAAATACAGTATTGCTTCTACTTCGCGGATTTTCACCAACCGCGGTGGGGTGGGCTGGAACGTAACACTCAGGAGAGTCGAGAGATTACTGTATAGCAAACATGAATGTAGATGGTGTTTTAAATACATACACACACCACACACACACACACACACATACATACATACATACATACATACATACATACATACATACATACATACATACATACATACATACATACATACATACATACATACATACATACATACCTTTGTCCGTGTGTTTGTATTAACGTGAAACTTTGTTGAGAAAGTCAAGGATGAGTCGAACCTGATTCGAAACAAGTAAAGAAAATGAACTTGTAACATATTTACAACGGAATAAAATCGTTTTGGAGGTCGCATTGCCCCCAAGAATATTGTTATTGAACTGATGTACTGATGTATAAAGAAATGTCTTATTCTCTGTTACAGATGTTGGTCAGTTTGTTGCCAAAAATATAATAAAAAGCCAATGAACGAAACATGACAGCTTGACAGGTTTCAAGCTTGCGTTCGACTAATTTTAAACATCACCGCTTCTTTATTTGAAAAGAAACAAGATAAATACCAATGTAAAGGTTAGCTGAAGAAACGATATTGCATAATAATAGAAATAGCCCAGATATTTGGGCTGATTGCCCAAAGAATCTCTCAACGGAGATTTGCGGTTGCATTTAGTACATTAGCTCGCAGTCCACACACTACACGCTATTGCTAGACATTTACAGTATAGCAGAACTTTTAATAAAGATAACGATTTGCATGTGTATAGCTGAGAAAGTGGCTTTTTACTTTTTTGCTGTTGTTGAACTTCATAGAGTAAGTCTTCTAAGACGCTATCCTTCCGATTATTTCCAGAGGATAGATTCTGATAGTTTTACAGATATAAGCAATTTTGAATTTAAAAAACACATTTATAAAAAGAACAAAAAGACTACAACAAAAATTTACTTTCCATTTTCTATCTTTGATGATAATTGAAAACGTGGACAAACTCTTTGAAAACATGAATTGCATCTCTGAAATGTCGACGACATTTTAAGTGTATACGCTCTCTCTCTCTCTCTCTCTCTCTTCTCATCCCTCTCTTTCTATATACGTATCTATCTATCTATCTATATATATATATATATATATATATATATATATATATATATAGCTTTTCGTGAGTGTAAAGAAGTATATATATATGTATTCTTTATTGCCAACGGGGGACTAAACAGAGGGGACAAACAAGAATTTTTGAAGGAGGGGGCCAGATCAACGTCAATACGCAACACGTACTTAATTTATGGACCCCGAAAGAATGAAAGGTAAAATCGACCTCAGAGGAATTTGAACTCAGAACGTAAAGACAGACGAAATACCTATTTCTTTACTGCCCACAAGGAGCTAAACACAGAGAGGACAAACAAGGACAGACAAACGGATTAAGTCGATAATATCGACCCCAGTGTGTAACTGCTACTTATTTAATCGACCCCGAAAGAATGAAAGGCAAAGTCGACCTCGGCGAAATAGGAACTCAGAATGTAGCGGCAGACGAAATACTGCTAAGCATTTCGCCCGGCGTGCTAACCACTCTGCCAACTCTCCGCCTTGTCTTAGAAAAAATATTAAGGTTAGTCTGATGAAATAAAGGAACTGTTCCTTATTTAATTTGCAGACAGGTAGAGAAAGTATTTAAATTTTCTGAGGAAATGAAATGAAATGGAATAGAAGCGAACTAAAATAGGATAAAATAAAATTTAGTAGAAAATTTGCTTTTGTTACCTTTAATAATTTATTGTCTAGCACTTGAGAATTTTCTGATGTTTCTTTTTTTATCTAGCGGATTCTCAAATGTCAGAGTAAAAATTCTTAAATATGATTACGTAATTATTCGACTTGATTTTATTTTATTTTATTCCATTTCGTTTCATTTCCTTGGAAATTTTGAAGACCTCCTGTATATAGATAATCCAGGGAACAATTCATTTGTTCCTTCTGACTAACCTTATTATTACCAATGTAATATTCTACATACTACCAAAAGCGTTTACATTTATGTATATATGATAGATATATAGATAGATAAGATATATAGATAGATATAGATATATAGATATATAATAGATAGATAGATATATATATATATATAGATAGATAGATAGATAGATAGATAGATAGATAGATAATAACATATATACAGATACATACATACATACATACATACATACATACATACATACATACATACATACATGTATACATGCATACATACATATATCCATACAGGCCATAATAGAAACAATTGTTGGTTTTGTAAAGGGAATTCTACATTTAAAAATGTGATTTTCTCCATACGTGTGTGTGTGTGTATATATATGGCTGAGTAGTAAGTTGCTTGCTTAGCAATCACATGGTTCTGGGTTTAGTGCCACTAAGTGGCACCTTGGCCAAGTGTCTTCTTCTATAGTCTCGGGCCGACCAAGCTTTGTGAGTGGATATGGTAGATGGAAACTGAAAGAAGCCCACTGCATACGTATATATATATATATATGATTGTGTGTCTGTGTTTGATCAACAAACAGTGTTGGTTTGTTTGCCTCTCCGTAACTTAGCGTTTCGGCAAGAAATTCGATAAGTACTAAGTTTTAAAATAAGTACTGTGGTCGATTAAATCGTCGGAAATCTTTCAAGACGGCGCTCCAGCATGGCCACAACACAATGTCTGAAACAAGTAAGAGACAAAGCACACACAGAGCAAAACCCTCCGTCAAGGTAACACCAACGTCCACTCAACAATTAGCCGGAGATGATTTTTAAAACGAGAATATCTGAAATAAACACGACTGTTCACACAAACGAGAATAATTTAAATGAACCCGACCACTCTCAAAAATTAAGTAAAAAAAAACAGGATAAATAATCCAGAATCCTTGTCCGGTACCGGGTCGATCCCAAAATCTAATCAGTCATGCGAGTCAAGAGGTTGAATATCCCTGAAGGCTTCATCCGAATCCATCCAGCGGTTCTTGAGCTATCTTGTCTTCAGACAAACAAACAAACAAACAAACAAACAAACACGACTGAAAAACGATACCTTGGCCTTCCCCAAGGCGGAGGTAATAAAGCAATATACATACATATACATACACATATAGATACATTTATGTAATTATATTCAAGGTGTATTCCATTAGGAACGTTTTAGAGTACAAAATAGAGATCATTGACCCTGAGAATTACCAAATAGCTCGTAGTATTACGGTATACTTCAAAGTCTAGGTTTAGACATTGTTTGTATGTGAAAATAAAATTGAATACAATAGGGTCAACAAGAAGGTGTATGGTTAGACATCTATTTAATAAACACTACACCTGTTTCGATACAACATAGACCCACATATACACAAGATTTAAATTAAGCAACGGTTTACCTGTATAATGGGATCCAGTTGTGTCTCCTAAGGTGATATATAATTGTTGTCCTCGTTAGTGTAACCTTTGACTTCGATGCTGAGGTGACAAAACTGGGTCCCATTATACAGGTGAAATCGTTGATTAATTTAAATCTTATGTATATATGGGTCTATGTCGTATTGAAATAGGTGTAGTGTTTATTAAATAGCTGTCTAAACGTACTCCTTTCTGTTGATTCTATTTTATTAAATTATATGTAATTATGTATCTGTATGTAAGCATGGAGGGGCTTGGTTGCGTGTATGCGTAAGTATACTTGTATTCAAGTGTGTGTATGTGTGTGTGTGTCTGTGTGTGTGTGTTTATCTCATTTTTACCGCTGCATATCCCGGAGGCTGGAAACATCATTGAGAAAATCGAAAGAGGTGGAAAAACAAACACACTCTGATTACACCTACTAACACAAAATTGTGAAATAATGGCTGCCCCGTTGGCCACATATCACCAATGGCGTTATAAATATATCATAAATAAACATGATGCGGTATATTAAGTTTCATTAGTGTTTTTCAAACACTTTTACGTACAATTTATATAAAACTTGTGAATATATGCCGATAATCAGCAAGAAAATAAACAATCCAACGAGAAACCAATTATGGAGGTGTTCGACCAGAAAAGTCTTGCCAAATCACATCAAAATGCACCCTGCTATTAAAGAAAATAAGGAAAGAAACACAGGAAGCATTGAAGAATATGGTTCCACACACTATACATAAAAGAATAGCAAAATACATGGAAACGGTAGAAGCATATAAGTCTTTGATGATAACTCTGTTCCAGCTATGATGACCCACAGCTAAATAACGGATAAACGTTAAATGTCTCAAATATTCTAAACAAAAGCCATGACACTATGAATATTGATGTACTTTTAAGATATTTTTGTGAATGACTGATGTTTCTTTTGGCGAAATAACTGCTTGAAACAAGACACATTCAGACACTTCATACATCCTATCGATTTTTTCACTGTTTTTAGCCTTGCGTCGTTTGATGTGTTGATTAGAAAATCTTCTCAGAATCGACATCTGTCTCAGTGATATGCTGCGTATGATGTCGCTCGAGAAAATTTCTTTCTCATTTATTCATATTGCACCTGTAACCATATATATATATATATATGTGTATATATATGTATGCATACAAACATAATATATATATATATATATATCTATATATATATATATATATGCATTTCGTGTGTATCTGTATGTGTATGTTATATGTGTGTATGTATGTATTTGTGTGTATGTGAATGTATGTATGCACAAGTACGTACATATATACATACATACACATATATACATATACATTTATATATATGTATGTGTGTGTATATATATATATTATATGTGTGTTGGTGTATGTGGTATTGTATGTATGTAATATATATATGATATATATGTATATATATATATATATATATATATAATATATATATATATATAAGATGGATTGGAAAACAGCACAGAAGTAAATCTAAGACATTTCAATTTTAGGAATTTAATAAAATTCTATCTATCTATCTATATATATATATATATATATATATATATATTAATATCAACATATATAGTACGCATGTAGAAATATACATGTATACATATATACTTTGATACTTCGATAGTTTTCGGCCAGTATTAGCCCAGGCCATGTCAAACTTAATAGCTCCTCCTGGCGAAGTCATTCATATCCGGAATCGGACAACATAGCCCAGTCGAGGAGAGAGTTATTGTTTACGGAGACATATCTAGATGTAGAAGGTTTATCCAGGATTTCTTGAAATAATTTATCCAAACACTTCTTGAAATGTATGGGGTCTGTTTCTGCTTTAATGTGTTTTGGGGTAATGCTAAAGAGAGCGGGGCCAAGTGAGGTGAAATAATTGTGCGGTATTGTTGTTATGAGATGCGAGTGTGATTTATGTTGTGGACGGTTACCAAGAGGGGCCCAAGTGTTGGGTACATCTTAAAGGCGATACTAACAATGCTAATGGAATAATAGCATTATATACACGGACATAAAATCATTTATGCGTGTGTGTATATATATACATATATATATATATATACATATATATATATATATATATATATATATATATATATATATATATTATATATATATATATAAGTGTATCTTAGCAAATGAAACAAAATGAAACAAAAATGATTAGTATTTTGGCGACAGGAATATATATATATATGTGATGTGTGTGTATATGACGGGCTTATTTTAGTTTCATCTACCAAATCCACGCACAAGGCTCTGGTAGGCCCGAGGTTATAGTAGAAGACACTTACCCTATGTGCCACGCAGTAGGACTGAACTCGGAACCATGTGGTTGGGAAGCAAGCTCCTTACCACACAGCCATTCCTGTATGTATTTATGTATGTATGTATGTATGTATGTATGTATATATGTGTTGTGTATATGCTATTATATATATTCTAAACCGTAAGCGATGTAGCTACACAAATTTGGATAGTTAAGGCTATGATGACACAGAAGCATTAATGGTGGACCTAGGAAGTGTATGGTTCCAGACGAAGTACAACGGTAAATGATATTTCTATAATGAAAAAGCTGTATCTGTAGTTCAAAGTGACAGCCTGGTCACATTCGGTCTATCACGAAGAATCTCCCTGAGAACTACCGTAAGTGTACGCGTTTTATTGGAGAGCTTAGCTGCACGTTAATTTGAAGAGAAGTCTGTTCGCTTGATCGACAGCGTGACAGTTAGGTGAATGTGTAGATACGTTTGCGTAGAGATTTCTATACAAATGAGAGAGGTGACAGACTGTGTAAGCAAAGAGAGACACAGACAATGACTTACAAGTTTATTTACTACCAACCAATATTTGTCTACTAGATCTATAAAATCACAACTCAGTGTCAACAGTAAACCAACATTATTACCTTTCATTTGACTAATATTTTCCATCTTGTAACGAATTCACAAATGTGATGTTCCATACAAACACGACACGTATATGATTATTATGGATTCTTCTTGTTAATCAAACGATATCCTCCTCCTCCTCCTCCTTCTTCTTCTTCTTCTTCTTCTTCTTCTTGTCTACCAAGAATTCACAACGTCCTCGAACCCACAAGAGTAAACAAGAGAAACAGAGACAGGCAGACACAAAGAAAATGTCCCTTGTATTTGAATACTATGCAAATATTCTTTTAAAAAACTTTCTTTTAATTTTTCCAAAATTTAATCGTTTTCCATGCTTACAGTTGAAAAAGTCTCAATGAGCGAAACCGTTGCTGAGATGTTTTTATAAAATTATTTTAGCACTTTCTACCTTGACTTTTTTCCATACATATCAACTCGTGTGTTCCTTTTCAACCTTCTACATATATATATATAATATATATATATATAATATATATATATATATATATATAGATATATATATATATATATATATATTATATACTAAGCAATTAAGGGTTTAGCAACGAATTGCCTTACCGCACACCGAATTTAGAAATAGCAGTCAAAGAGATTATAGCTATTTCTTCTACTAAAAGGGAGATCTCAGTAAAAACACAGCATTTGAAAGGCAAACACAAACAGGTAAGAGAGAATGAATTGACGGCAATCTATCATACAGTTTTAAGTCACCTACGGACGTACGTTTCGAAATCAGTCTTAGGAAGCATAAGAATTAGATAATTCTACCTTACCCAGACTTCTTCTCTCGTCAGCGCAGGATACAAACAATCATGAATGATTGTATATTGAATTTTGAGATACTAGAAGGCACCAACTCAACTCAGTATCAGAGCGAGCTAGAAGCCACAACTAGTATCACCAATTCAAAGTGTGAATGAAAGTTTGTGTCACCAGTCCCTTCCCACCCGCGTGTAGCCAAGACAAAGTGCTGTGGTCATTTACTGGGATGAATATGGTTATCAGTAACAATGAAGGGTGAAATTAATTAATTTGGAATAATTATCAATTACACCAAGTAGTCTTCGGCATGTAAAAGCCTCATTCGAGGAAAATTTAAGTAATACTAAGCAATTAAGGGTTTAGCAACGAATTGCCTTACCGCACACCGAATTTAGAAATAGCAGTCAAAGAGATTATAGCTATTTCTTCATCCCAGTAAATGACCACAGCACTTTGTCTTAGCTACACGCGGGTGGGAAGGGACTGGTGACACAAACTTTCATTCACACTTTGAATTTGGTGATACTAGTTGTGGCTTCTAGCTCGCTCTGATACTGAGTTGAGTTGGTGCCTTCTAGTATCTCAAAATTCAATATACAATCATTCATGATTGTTTGTATCCTGCGCTGATGAGAGAAGAAGTCTGGGTAAGGTAGAATTATCTAATTCTTATGCTTTCCTAAGACTTGATTTCGAAACGTACGTCCGTAGGTGACTTAAAACTGTATGATAGATTGCCGTCAATTCATTCTCTCTTACCTGTTTGTGTTTGCCTTTCAAATGCTGTGTTTTTACTGAGATCTCCCTTTTAGTAGAAGAAATAGCTATAATCTCTTTGACTGCTATTTCTAAATTCGGTGTGCGGTAAGGCAATTCGTTGCTAAACCCTTAATTGCTTAGTATTACTTAAATTTTCCTCGAATGAGGCTTTTACATGCCGAAGACTACTTGGTGTAATTGATAATTATTCCAAATTAATTAATTTCACCCTTCATTGTTACTGATAACTATATATATATATATATATATATATATATATATATATATATATATAATATATATATATATATATATATATAATATACTTACATATATATATATATATATATATATACTTACATATATATATGTGTGTGTGTGTGTGTGTAAATATGTATGTATGTATATATATATATATATATATATATATATATATATATATATATATATATATATATATGTAGACTAAATAATTTTGCATCCATTTTGTGCTCGTATTTCTCTTAGCATCAGTAACAATTCCTTCTATTTCCTTTTGTACTCCATTTCGGTTACTCTCTCTCTCTCTGTCTCTATATATTTTGCATGAATTCGTGCGTGTGCGGGCGCGTGTGTATGTGTGTGTTTCGAAACTAAGGACTGAAAGGTGTCTGAAGGAAATAGAAAGAGGAGATTGAGGAGTAGCGGGAGTGAACGAAAAGCATTTATTAAAAGAGAAGGCTGTATAAATGGAAGATATAGTGGTTTTGTCTCTAATAATATTTTATATATATATATACCTATCTTTCTATCTCTCTATCTAACTCTCTATCTGTTTATCTATCTACATCTCTCTACCGTGAATATCTTCCATTTATACAGCCTTCTCTTTTAATAAATGCTTTTCGTTCACTCCCGCTACTCCTCAATCTCCTCTTTCTATTTCCTTCAGACACCTTTCAGTCCTTAGTTTCGAAACACACACATACACACGCGCCCGCACACGCACGAACTCATGCCAACACCGACATCTACAACCTCATGTAGAGACACACACATCTTACAAACCGACATCCTATTTTACTCATTATTATGATATATATGACTGATAACGCATCTCAGAGTGGAAATACATAAGATCATCTAAATAGTTAAATACTCTTTTTAATCCATCTGTTCATTTAGCCAAAGATAAATTGATTGATATTTTTCCCATTACATGAAAGTGATTTACAATTAAATTTTTATTCTATTTTATATTATTTCTTGGGTTTTTTCCCCCCAATCTACCTTTCGCAATATGTTCATTTCAATCTTTTATTTAAAAGGAAATTAATGTAGATATATTTTAACTAATTGCATTTAAGTAAATTATCATATATAACTCGTTCCGTGACTGCAACCAATAAAAGCATTGATATATGATATTTAAGGAATATCAGTTATGTATATAGTATGAAAGATCTCCTTAGCTGGTAATGGTAGATCTGTAACGCCATTAATAATAACTCATATTTTCGAAGTGTTTCGTTCAGATACATTTCGCTGTAACTCGAGGGAGAGTAATTAGTCCAATAATAAACACACGCAATGGCTTAATTTGACTTCTTTATCATTAATCAATTAGCTATTAGCAACAGCAGTGGATTGGCAGAATGGATAGAATGCACTACAAAATGTTCAGCTGCGCTTCCTCCGTTCTTACGTTCTGAGTTCAAATGCCGCCGAGATGCACTTCACCTTTCATTATTTCGTAAACGGTGCTCCTTTACTTGTTTCAGTCACTGCATTGCGGCCATGCTGGAGCACCGCCCTTAGTCGAACAAATCGACTCCAAGACTTATTCTTTCTGAGCCTAGTACTTATCCTGTCGGTCTCTTTTGTCGAACTGCTAATTTACGTGGACGTAAACACACCAGCATCGGTTGTCAAGCGATTGTGGGGGACAAACACAAAAATACCTCACACATATATATATATATATATATACTTACGTATACGACGGGCTTCTTTCAGTTTCCGTCTACCAAATCCACTCACCAGTCTTTAATCGGCCCGAGGCCATAGTAGAAGACACTTACCCAAGGAGCAACGCTGTGGGAATGAAACCGGAAACATGTGGTTGATAAGCAAACTAATTACCACACAGCCACTCCTAAGTTCTAGACAAGTACTGGGATCGATGTAATCGATTTCTCTTCATCTCAAAAACAGCAGACCGTGTGCCATAATTTCAAGTCATTATCAGTCAACTGGTGAGCTATTTAACCAACTAGCTAATCAAGTGCTTCGCTTAATCGTTCGCTTCAACTATTGATCAGCTTTGATTGTCGAAGTCCTTTTATCGCTATCCGTGACCCCATCAATGACATGCTGTCTTTCCGATGAGCTCTGCTTAACCCATTAAGTCCCAGAGTACTTAAATTACTGAATCTTACTTTTAAATTTTTACAGGTGATTGAAAATACGTTAAAATGAAAAAATAATTATTAAAACTCCTTTACCTCAAGTAGAAATGGAAATACTGGGTGTCCTATAAACAGGACACTGAGACAATGTGATATAGCTTATCTAATGTTCTCATTTAGTGTCCTGTTTATAGGACAGTAGCACTTAATGGATTTAAATCTGTCTGTCTTTTAGTTCGTAACCATGGCTATATAGATGTAGGTGTGTGTCATGTACTTGGGATATAGAGAAAGAGAAAAAGGGAGAATGGAATCCGTTACCTTTTGTGATACTGACTGATTTCTGTGTGGACCTAGCATCATACATGATACGGAGAGTATAGGTGACAGCGGTAATCTGGTAAGAAGCTTGCTTCCCAACCACATGGCTCTGGGTTCCGTCCCACTGTTTTCCAATTTGGGCAAGCGTTTTCTGCTATAGCCACAGACTGACCAAAGCCTTGCGAGTGGATCTGGCTGACGGAAACTGAAAGAAGCCCGTTGTATATGTGTGTGTGTATTTGTGTGCGTGTGTGTGTCTGTTTGTGTGTGTGTGTTTGTATGTGTTTGTGTGTGTATGTGTCGCCACCGCTTGACAACTGGTGTTCGTGTGTTTACGTCCCCGTAACTCAACAAAAGAGACCGATAGAAATGATATCAGGATTTTTAAAAAGTACTAGGGTTTAGAAAAAGTACATTCGACTAAAACTTCTACTAGACGGTGCCCTAGCATGGCCACAGTCTAATGACTGAAACCAGCAAAAGATAAAAGATAAAAGATTGATAAACTCATCATTAAATATACTTCTTGTTTATATTTGCTTTTCGTTTTTGAAATATTTTATGTATACAAAGTCAAATACACTGCAGTAAATGAATAAAATAAATTTTCGGATAAATTCAAATTACGATGAAATTAAACAAACAAACGAAGTTGCTTTAGAAGTGTTGAGATGTCTTAGCAAGTTAAAGAAGTGATTATTTTTTAATTATCAAATGCAGGATAATGCTGTTAATATAGCCTGAACATGATAAACTACCCCTATTTTTCAGAAGAAAGTGTTGGCGGCCAAGATTCTAAGCCACATGCACTATTTCCAATTAGAGAAACGAATAATCTCAAACACTCCAAGACAACACTGATGGAGAACCTCCACTAAAAATATTCGGAATCAATTAAACCGTTTGTGAACACCAATCTGATAAGAGATTTCTTATTTTATCAAAATACATTTTTATCAAACAACACATACATTTAGATTGAAAAACATACCAATAAAATCAAGTTCAAATGGAGTTTTTACAATCCATTATCGTCAGATCAAAGAGAGAAAGTTTATTTTCGGACAGCGATGAGAATCTTTAATATGCAATGATTTGGTGTATCTGATAAATGCTTTGTTAAACATTTTGGATTCGTTGAGTGCATCATTTACGCTGGTCTGTATATTACTCGCCTACGTTTCTGCTATTGATTTTTGAACGAACTCAACACGAATAAATGATATGCACGCAGACGAGCAATAACAAACAAAACATTCATAACCAAACAACTGTGCACGGAGAAGCACCCATACATACAGGAAGATCATTCGAGTAGGCTTGCAACCGGGTGTAGCGAAGCATCTAAGGTATAAAGTATAGTGTATATACAATATGTGGTTGTCTGTGCATGCATATATATGTGTGTGTGTGTGTATAGATATATATATACATATATATATGTGTGTGTATATATATATTCATGTATGTGTATATATATATATAATTATACATATATATATATACATATATATATGTACGTGTATACATATATGTGTGTGTGTGTATATATATCTTTAATCTTTAATCTTTAAATTGTTTCAGCTTCAAAGCTGCAGCCATGCTGGGACTCCAACGTTTGATGTGCTACGCCATGATTTGAAACCTCCTCCCTTATGTAGCATTTGGTGAATGAGAGAGTTCGATGCCGCTGCCCTCATCGGTGTTTCCTGCCGTGAGGTAGGCTTATCTGGAACACTTGACAGGAGGTTTTGTTTTGAAGACACCTACATCCATACCCTGTACGTCTGCAGGGGTTTTTGGTACATAGACAGCTTTATTATGCTGTGATCCGAGACTAGCGTCGGTATCACATTAACATTATGGAGAATGTCCTTATTGATTGTGAAGCAAAAATCCAGAATATTATTTGCTGTGGATGGTTGCAGAACAATTTGCTTCGTGAAAGAAGCATTGGTACGTTGGAGCAGGGACTTCACCTGTGCTTGCTGGTGCTCTTTCTTTCCTGGGAGCATCTGGCCCCCAGGCCATCCCACATTGAGGAAGTTAAAGTCAACCAAAAGTAGTACACTGATGTATTCCATTTTTTTTTAAACTTAGCGCGAAGACTATATGTGTGTGTATATATCACATATAGCGGAATGTGTTTGTGTTGAGTGACTAGCCATGACGTTCATTATATGTGTATGAGTATTATGCATGTGTGTATGTATTGACATCACGAGAGCCATGTTTTTTCGTCAATATATAAAAAAAATTTGCTTAATCGTTTTCATTAATAAAGGTCCAAATATCACTGCTGAAGGTAAGTATGAAAATAAATATGCAAAAACAAATTAAGATTAAATATACTATATAATTGAATGGAAGTATAAACAGGCAAACAATCAGGGTAGATTGTAACATTTATATATTTGAGCATAATGGTTGAATTGTTACAAGAATATTTATCATAAGAAGAAGAAAAAACGAAGTTAGCTGCGCCGATTGTCATTTACAGCTGGTTCAGGAATAGGTGCGCAGGTGGTGCAATTCTCTGAAAACGAACAGCAGCAATCCATATAGTTTTCGTCTATTCACTTAACAGAGAGAGAATGAAGCAGATCCTTACGAGAGAGTTTTAGTGGCCATCAGTTCCATCGTCGGAGAGAGAATAAGGGAGATCCTTAGTATATACGTATACGTACATGCGCACACATATACATACATACATACATACATACATACATACATACTTACATACATACATACATACATACATGCATACATGCATGCATACATACATACATACATACATACATACATACATACATACATACATACATACATACATACATACATACAAAAGTAAAACAAGTCCCAGAATTTTCCGAATCTGTTAGGATATTCTTTGAATCATGGTTGTCTCTCTGTAAATTCTTTGTGTAAATTATTCGAGTTTTACTTTCTTCGTTTCTTCCTTTCTTTTCTCTTCTGCCTTGTAATGTAATGTTCTGGTTAATGGCGAAAAGGTGTCTCAGAATTAAGATTTTGTGTTGATACAACGTATGTGTCATGATACCAAAATTTTCCCTTGTCATTGTCATCGAAGCTGAAAGAATGGACGTTAATTAGTTTATTTAAATGTATAGCTTTCATTTTGATTAGTCCGCTGGTTAATCAGGCGATTGTTAATCAGGTATTTGTTAACTAGGTGACTGTTCATAAAACTTTCAGTGTTGTGGATGATGTCTTTTCGTTTGTCATTCAAGAAATGCCTAATGAGTGGGTTTGCCTGGTATTGTTACATATATATTCTAAATTTTATTTTTCTGGTATAATGTGCTATGTTACCATTGCTGTTTATGACAATGTTTATTTCTCATGACGTTTTTCTACGCGTTTTGTAGATTCATATTTAAGAAATACCCTTGTTTAATGGCTTAATGTTGCATTTCATTTTCCTTCTGAGAGGTTTTAATGCTTGTTGCTTTACTGAGTTTGTGTATTTCTTGTATCAAATTTTAGTTTGTATATTTATTCAGTTTTCAAATGGCAGTAACGGTGGCAACGTCACGGCTGGAATACCTATGATCGCAGCTCTGTACAATCAGTTTCGACTCAACCTTTATCATTCAAGCCGGCCATATCCACCCTAGATATCCTCCCTCCTTTGTAATCAAACCAACCATATCCAGCCTCCCTTACATCTATCGTACAATGCCATTCCTAAAGCAAAGAGTCATATCACAGAAATCGTATGGCTGTGAGATAATGCAGGAATAAATCCAGGCATTACGTTTGACAGAGGAATCTGAATACCAAAGACATAAGGAATACATCGTCAACAACCACAAAAGCATTCAGTACATATACAAAGTTCTATTCTTCGGCAAAAACAGAATGAGTTCGTTTTCGACTTATGTGAGAATAGAGACCCTTTAAGCCATAACTGGAAGTGAGAAATCCCAACCCCGTTTCGTGGTTCGCTACCTCATCAGCGCCCTTTATAGGATCCAGTGACTAAAGATATCAACAGGAGGGACAACGTCCGGTTTGAAGACATTGCATGGGAAAATTTACAAATTCTTTGATTATACAAAGCTTTGAGATCAACTCAGAGATTCATGAATGTATGGTGACCGACTATCATTTTCATTGAATAAATATCTCCTTTACTACAGTTATCTTTCATTAATCCCCCATTTTCAATCAATTCCAGTCTCTACACGAAGCAATAACTATTTAACCATCAAGCCGGCATTCTTACAACACAACTTTCTTCCATTAGACGCAACCGCCATCTATTTGTCAATTATGACATTCCTTAAACTCAATTCCCATTAAGAACATGAATAACAATATGTCGGCCCTCTATGAATTCTAAACGTTTTATCAATCCTTTATACTTTAGAATTTCTAGATTTCATCCTACAACGGCTAATTCCTTCAGTCCATCCAGAATGTTTTATTCCATAGGAGGAGAAAGACTCCGCCGGTTACGACGACGAGGGTCCCAGCTGATACGATCAACGGAACAGCTTGCTCGTGAAATTAACGTGCAAATGGCTGAGCATTCCACAGACACGTGTACCCTTAACGTAGTTCTCGGGGATAATCAGCGTGACACAGAGAGTGACAAGGCTGACCCTTTGAAATACAAGTACAACTCATTTTTGCCAGCTGAGTGGACTGGAGCAACGTGAGATAAAGTGTCTTGCTCAAGGACACAACGCGTCGCCGGGAATCGAACTCACAACCTTACGATCATGAGCCGAATGCCCTAACCACTAAGCCACGCGCCCTCACTTTATTCCATAACTATAGACATGTAATTCATTGCAACACAAACTCAAAGTCTAAATATGCAACATAGATATTAATTTATATACATTCTCAACTATTTTATATTTCATTATTCTCACTCATTTTCATTATTCTCCTCTATTCTGCCACAATGCACACAAAATGTCTAAACATACGTTGCCTGCGATTTTCCATAAA
>NC_043001.1:105002718-105027718 GCF_006345805.1 Octopus sinensis | reverse complement strand
CATCTGACCTACCACTGTATATATATGAGTGTGCATGTAGAGAGTATTATGTGTGGTGTGCAGAAATTGAATAGATAGATAGATAGATAGATAGATAGATAGATAGATAGATAGATAGATAGATAGATAGATAGATAGATAGATAGATAGATAGATAGATAGATAGATAGATAGATAGATAGATAGATAGATAGATAGATAGATAGATAGATGGACAACAGTATATACACTGTTAGTTAATAACTTGAAGCAAATGGAATTCTTATGATACAAGTTTTATGTCAAAAAGTTTGCCAGTTTTTACCCGAAGAATATTGTGATTTTAATCTCATATAGTGAGAAAAGAATTCAATATGTGTGTGTTTGTGCATGTGCGTATGTGCGGCTCTATGTGTGTACGTGCATGTGTGTGTGTGCGTACACGTTTCGAGATAGTGGTTCAAGAAAACCAAGTACGCAAATTAAGTGGAAGATATTTCAAAGACAAACGGAGGAGAAGGAATGAATTTAAGAGAGAGAAAGAGAGAGACGATAGGGAAAAAGAGTGAAGAGAGGGTGGTGGAGAAATAGTGGTGGGGGAGAGAGGGGATGAAAGATTGTGGAAGAAAGTGAAAACGAGTGAATGAGTGAGATGAAAGTAGTATTTCATAGATTAAATTGTGTGTTGGAAATGTTAAAGAAACGACTTGAAAATATTTGCTCGAAAACAGGCCTTTGTTAAGATTTCACATTTTCAAGTTGAACTCAAAGGTTATGACAATACTATCGATTCGATAAAATAGTGATTGATGTAAAAATGATAAGAAATTTTACAATATTCCTTCTGATTATGTAACATCAATAAATTTTTATCGAGCTGCAATAGTGATTTCTTGCTTAGAGACAAGGCCACATATGTTGTGTGAGACGTATAGCCGTTTTTATCGACCTTACTGCTGCTCTGCCAATAATACGAATTAACAAGGGAATCTGTACCTGGTCGCTACATCTTCTAGACATAGCAGTCAAACTTCTATCGCGTGAAGGATTTCGACCATATGTGTGCTCAATCTTGGCCAATTCCTGGTTTTAAAAAAATTAATAATTTAAAGCGTCAGCGCACTGATTATCCCAAAAGGTAATTTTTATCCCTCACTTAAAATTAGAACACAGAATACTGTGTTATTTACCGTGAGAGATTCTCATATGGGCTTGTAATGCATATAAGCACTTGTGTTTATATCGCCAGTGGGAGTTAGTCGTGCACTGGTAGGCTTTCAGATATTCTAGAAATAGCAAGTCAAACTCTTAAATCGAATTCAAATTTTAATTAAAAAAATAATGATGACACATTCGACAAAGTGGTCCAGGTACAATGAATGACGGAATAACACGCCCCGACTGCAGATCATACCTCCAGATCACTGGAGATCATAACTCCGCTGCAGTTATGATCAATCTGAAGGCAGCGAGCTGGCAGAAACGTTAGAACGCCGGGAGAAATGCGTAGCCGTATATCGTCTGTTGTTACGTTCTGAGTTCAAATTCCGCCGAGGTCAACTTTGCCTTTCATCCTTTCGGGATCGATAAATTAGGTACCAGTTACGCACTGGGGTCGATGTAATCGACTCAATCCGTTTGTCTGTCCTTGTTTGTCCCCTCTGTGTTTAGCCCCTTGTGGGTAGTAAAGAAATAGGTATGATCAATCTGATCTTGTTCCTGCACACGGCTGAATGTGGTATTTGTATAATTTGTCTTATTTATCGAACCTTACTTCTAATAATTCACGGTCGTTGTTATTAAACTTTTAACTTAGCCTTTAAGGTCGCGATCTTGCCGAATAGTTAGTGCTTCGAACAAAACGCTTAGCGATATTTCTTCGGTCTCTTCGTGCTTTGAGCGCAAATTCTACAGACGTTGGCATTGCCTTTCATCGTTTCGTGGTCGATAAAATAAGTACCAGTTGAGTACAGGAGTCGATGTAATCTACTTACTGCCCCTTCGCTTTCAATAACTGTCCTTTAGTCAAAATCACAAAGAATCGTTATTTTAGTCGCTAACGAAGCAGATTGGCAGAATCGTTAAAACATCACTCAAAATACTTCACAGTAGTCATTCTCTCTTATATTCCATGGGTTCAAATCCAGACAAGGAACAATTTCCTAAGATTTTCTGGAGTAAAACTTAATAACACACAACATGTATACCAGTCAAGTATAAAAAACTTCCATCCAAAAATTCAAAAGAGCAAATTGTCAACGTTGTTCGTGTATTTGATAGAACACCTCAAGGCATTGGTTTCGATTCTCTACAGCTCTGATTTGAAATTATGTCTTGATCAACTTAGCTTTCATCTTTCCAAAAGCAATAAAAGATCTACCCATCCAGAATTATCTAATGGTGTGACTGCTGGGACATTGGACACGATGCGTTCCAGTATCTTTTCCATCTCTCTGCGTTATAACGACAATAGCTGCGACGTCACGAGTGACGAACTGTACTAGCCCTTGCTTTGATGTTTTTTTCCAATTGGAAATATGGGTGGCGTGAAAGGGGAGACTTGCATGAACGTGTAACCGTTAATCTTCCACAAAATAAGTTTTGCCTCGGTCTGTGCATACACAATAATAGTTCTTCCAGACACTTCTATCTGCTATTTCTTTTCGCAAGTACGGTACATCTAGAATTACATTAGGCTATGACTTTTTTTTCCATTTAAAAGTGTAGGCTGTGATACGAGCGAGATTAGACTTGCATTCCTAACAAGTGATATGTATGCACACATACTTCGTTGAATTCCGTTTGGCATCTTGTTGGTTTTAGTTTTTCTATCAAGAGTCTAATGGAATTACATATCCTTTTAGTGCTTGCCACTTATCCACTAATTCCCACAGCCAACTCAAAATGTTGTATAAAAATACCCTGTTAAAAGGATGAAAAAAATTATCAGTATTTTTCTTACCATAATTTCAGTAAACCATCAGTCTTTTGTCTTGGAAAGGTTCACTCAGAATAACAACTTAATTAGTCAAACTAATAATATTTTTTCAATATCCAATAACCATCGTATTTATTTAGTTTTGTTTTCTTTTTTTATATTTATTTTGTTTATATTCATTTTGGATATGTTAGATCTTATCCATGCACATACAAGTTTTGCTAACTTATATGTCTCTTTGTCACATATAAACTAGCAATTGATGTTAATAAGTGCCGAAAACGTACATCAACGCATTGTTGCCTTCGGCCGAGCCACGACACTACACAAGCATCAACGTGTTATTTTCTTTCTGCTTTGCATAGATAACAGCACACATTGCCAAACGGAGCGTGGTGATAATCGCACCGTGCGGTGTGCGCTCTCTACTGATGCAATTGTTGCTGGCTTGCACTATACCGTTGAGTGTCCTTTTCGCTGCATCTTCTCTCAGAGTTACCGAGCGGGGGCTACGAATTTTGGGTCGACTTCCTTCATATATTCATGTGTGTGTTTGTGTGTGCAAGTTTCCAATTATTTATAAATTAATAAATTGATATATATCAAAAGGACGTGTTATAATACTATTCAACATGTACAAATATAGCCATACCAACAATCCAACATACCTCCATCATCAGCTGCCCCACGGATATCAGCATTTTAAATTGACGTGGAGTGTATGGTTTGATATTTGGCACTACTTGCAAATATACTACTATAACAATCTCTCTCTCTTTCACTCTTTCTCACTCTCTCTCTTCTCTCTCACTTTGTGTATATATATATTGGCAGATTGATAAATATCTATTTATATATATATATGTGTGTGTGTGTGTGTGTGTGTGTGTATTTATAGTTATGTGTACGTTTCTGTGTGCGTGTGTGTGTGTTTGTGAATGTGTGTATTCGTGCATGTATGCATATATATTTATATGTATATGGCTGTAGAGGGAGGCAGAGACATACATAAATACATATATACATACATACAATACATACATACATACATACATACATACATAAATACATACATACATACACACACATACATACATACATAAATACATACATACATAAATACATACATACATGCATACATACATACATACGTGCATAAATATACATAATAATACATACATGCATACATACATACATACATAAATACATACATACATGCATACATACATACATACATGCATACATACATAAATACAAACGTACATGCATACATGCATACATACATACACACATACATACATACATATATACATGCATACATGCATACATACATGCATACATACATACATACATACATACATGCACGCATGCATACATACATACATACATACATACATACATACATACATACATACATACATACATACATACATACATAGACACATACATACAGGGATGCTGGTGTAGTTACTGGTTTGTACGTGGGTGTTCCGTCTGTGCAAATATGTTTGTATGCCACAAATTATCGTACAAGTGATGGGTGAAATAAATGATTATTTCGTATCATTAAAGTTTCATTTAGAACCATGGATGTGACGGAAATTGTCTAATGACACAAGAGAATTGAAGCTTGAAATTTCTCGTTAAATATAAACTTCATTGTATCGCAAGCAAAATGTCATATTTTCATTAACATTCAAATGAAATCAACATTTTGTACTTCACCTTAAGGAGATTATATAAATACAATGGGACAAGTAATCCATATATCCAAACAAGCTCACGGTATAATTTCGGGTTGTCTCTACTTGCGTCGGTTCGACAGGACTAGAGATTATGACTATTTGATGAGATAGTTACTTTCAACGGTTTAACGATAATGTATTTCAAGTAAAGCACACACACACACACACACACACGTATGCACACACATGCAGACGCACATACACACACACACACGTATGCACACACATGCAGACACACACACGCACACACGTATGCACACACATGCAGACACGTGCACACAGGTAAATATATGCATAAATCGTGGCACTCCGTCAGTTACGACGACGAGGGTTCCAGCTGATCCGAACAGCCTGCTCGTGAAATTAAAGTGAAAGTGGCTGAGCACTCCACAGTCACGTATACCCATAACGTATTTCTCGAGGAGATTCAGCGTGACACAGAGTGTAATACAGGTACAACAGAAACGGGAAGAAAGAGTGAGAGAAAATTTGTGGTGAAAGAGTACAGCAGGGTTCGCCGCCACCCACCCACCTTGCCGGAGCCTCGTAGAGCTCTAGGTGTTTTCGCTCAATAAGCACTCACAACACCCGGTCTGGGAATCGAAGCGGTGATCCTATGACTACGAGTCCGCTGCTCTAACCACTGGGCCATTGCGCCTCCACTATGCATAAATAGATACATACATATAAGCATAGGAAAAAGGTATGTGATACAGGATCAGAGATTAATTGCAAAATACCTGATGCGTCAAACGAATGGCGATGCAAGGGGCTAAACACAGAGAAGACAAACAAGGACAGACAAACGGATTAAGTCGATTACATCGACCCCAGTGCGTAACTGGTACTTATTTAATCGACCCCGAAAGGATGAAAGGCAAAGTCGACCTCGGCGGAATTTGAACTCAGAACGTAGCGGCAGCCGAAATACAGCTAAGCATTTCGCCCGGCGTTCTAACGTTTCTTTTCTGGTGTATGCACAAAGCCCGAAATTTTGGCGGGGGAAGAGGCCAGTCGATTTGATCGACCCCAGGACGCCACTGGTACTTAATTTATCGACGCCGAAATGATGAAAGGCAAAGTCGGCCTTGATGGAATTTCAACTCAGAACATAAAGACAGACGAAACACCGCTAAGCATCTCGCCCGGCGTGCTAACGACTCTGCCAGCTCGCCGCCTCAAGTTATCAAAATATTGCAAAACATTTGACTCAACACAATATATTAAAAAATTTATGAAAATTATAACATTGATGTTGATTTGATGAGAAATCTGGAGATTACGATTTTTACGAATAATTATAACTAGATCTTGATATATGACTATTACTTCCATGAGAAACTGGGTGTCACAAGACGGGAAGAAACACACAAATGCCTAGTGAAACGGTTGCAGCCCCAAGCTATCAACAGCAGGCCCCAAAATATATTAAACTTCAAAGGTGCTTAACAGATCAAAATGACCACATATGCAGTCATCTCGACGCCGAAAATGCATGCGTGCATGTATTCGTATGTGTAGAATGTATATTTGTCTATATGCAGAAATTATTTGTATATACATCGGTGGTATCTGCGCTGGACGTCTGTCCTTGAAAAAATAAAAAGAAAATACAAAATCACGCGAACTCGCAGTGTCGTCACCCGTAGCGAACATTTATCGTTCACAAAAAGTAAATAACGCGGTATTCGATTCTAATACATCCTCTTCAGTTGCAGATAAATATTACCTTTTGTTATTAACATTACTTCTACCTCTCTAATTTTGAGTGTCTACCTGTGTGTGTGTCTGTGCACGCGCACGTGTCTGTGTATACACACATAAATACATGCATACATACATGCACACAAGCATACGTACACAGAAACACACACGCACGCACGCACCCATACACACAGGCGTATAGGTAGATAGATAGATAGATAGATAGATAGATAGATAGATAGATAGATAGATAGATAGATAGATAGATAGATAGATAGATAGATAGATATTAAAAACAAAACAAGAAAATGCTTTCAGAATTGTGCCATGAATAAAAGGAAAGCAAATTAGATTTTTTTAAATGAAAATATGTTATCGGTTTCAATTGTTTATGCCAATTTAGTCATGCGATAGGAGAAGGCAAAATAATTTGAAAAAAATTCAGTTCACTCTTTACGGCAGCAGTTTCGAACGCTCGTATGTCCTCTTACAAAATCCACATGGCAGTAGTTACTAGTGGTAATAGCAGTAGTAAAGGTTTTAGCAGTGGCAGCAGCCTTTAGTTCCTTTGTATTCCGTAATGACAAACATTCACACATACACACATAAAAACATATAGATAGACAGACTGACATACAGACATACGTACGTATATACATACATACATAATGCATACAATCATACATATATACATGCATACATGCATACAATCATACATACATACATACATACATGCATGCATGCATACATACATATGTATGTATACACATGCAACTCTAATTTACTGCTGCTGTCAAAATTCCAATGAAACAGACTCATTTCTATGTCCGAAAGCTGCTCCATTGGTGAGAAATGATAGAAATAAAACCAATAAAAAAAATAACACATGTGTATGCATACATATATGTGTATACAAAGATACACACACACGCACATGCATGTATGCATAAATGTATGTATGTATATACTTATATATATATATATATATATATATATATATATATAATATATATATATATATATATAATATATATATATATATAATATATATATATATATATATATATATATATATATATATATTATACACAAACACACGTACATACATAGAAACCCATTTGAAATCACAAAGAGGCCTGAATACCGATATATGCACACTACATTTGAACTCTGAATAACAAATATACGTAGATACAAGTATGTATGATCTTGACGCTGTGTATGTGTGTGTATGCGTGTGTCTGTGTGTGTATTTATGTCATTGTTTGTATGTATGTGTGCTAGAGTTCTATATCCGTATGCATATGTGATAGAATAGAAAAAGTCTGAATGTGCATATTTTAAAGTAAAGTCAAATTATTCCAGAAACGTGAACATAAATGAGATGCACAAATGAGATACAATTTCCATAAAATTCATCTTTAGAAGAGAAATTTTATTTAGCACCGCTTGAAATGAACCTTCTCTCAAAAAAGCATATTACCAATCGATAAGAAATGACGGCAAAAACGTAATTGTTCAAGGTCACACAAGACTGTGTTATGGTCTCGCATTTCTCCCGAGACACAAATATGTGTATAGACATCATTTACAATGTTCTCTATATCAGCTGAGACAGAATAACCGCTTACATTAGCTGTTTAATGTAGGAGTAAGGAGACTAAAATTATACCTTTGAAGCTGTGATTGAAAAGCTTTTCAAATAGAGGATAAAACTGGAGCAATGCTTTTGATATGCATGTAATATGGCTGGCATTGATAGAGATGCATCTAATGTTATGGCGAATAGGATGGCGATTATATAAAGAGAAATCTCGTAGACGCAATGAATTCAGTTAGCATTATCGATATTGGGTGACTGTGAGAACTGAGAAAATTCTGTGAAATGCTATGAATGATATGGATAATCAGTTGGTGTTAATTTTGTGATAAGGGTGGCATCAATGTAAAGCTGCCGAGTGTCCCTCTTGGAGATATATTCAGCCACTTATAATGCAAATGTTCATATGAAGAGCTTTATGCAACCGTTTGATGAGTTCTTTTTGAAGAATGTTTCCGTTGCAAGTTCAGTAACCCTCGTGATGTCTGTTCAGTTCGCTAAGTGATACGAATTTTGTACAACAGAACTACTTGTGTTCATATTTATGACTTCTTTTTTTCTTTTTTTTTTTTCTTTATTTGTGCTTACATAGATTTCGGTAATTTATGGGTCACTAACTGTTAATCTCTCCTTTAATATCTACACATCATTTACAAACTTGTTTGATAATCACTTTTAATCTAATTTCATTAAGAGAATTCTGTTTTGAAGACTGAACTGTTACGTATCGTTGTAAGGAATTAGTACATGTTTACAGCTTGGATTAACGGTTAATGTTTATAGAAAGTGACTGATGATACATACAACTATTACATGTGAATGCTCACAGCTTCCATTTTAATTTAGAATTCCTGCACATAAAACAAATATGCAAAAGTATTATTTTGAGCTTATACAGCAACTCGCGATTTCTGTCTTTCCTTTACAGATCGGGAAAGCATGGCAGCATTAATCAACATCACGTGATTGACCAGACTATCGGTGTTGTTCTACAACGCTGGTCACAATGCAATTTGCATCGTTTTATCTTCCAAATGATGCCATCCCACTAACTAGACGAGCAGGCTAACATTCCCCGATCGGAAAGTTAGTCCATCGCAGGGTTGCCCCCATTTGAAGTTGAGTAGACTAGCGCAGCGTGAAACGAAGTGGTTTGCGCAAGAACGCAATGCGCTGCTTGATGCGGAAATCGATCCCATGATGCAGTGATCGTGAATGCAGCATACTGACTACTAGGTCACACGCCTTCACCATTAATCAAAACAGGATTGGCCAGTAAGTGATGGTTTTGAAAATAATTGCAGAATATTTTAAAAACCACCGGTCTTATTAATTCACCGTTCTTTTAACACGGCAAATTCTCCATTTGTATTTTTTTCGTTACAGAATTTCAGTTGCTCATATCTGGACCATGTGTTGCATTCTTCCAACAGCGAAGAATTAGATCTACAATTCAATGGCTTCTGCTAGATTATCTTATTAAGTCGCACCTTTTTTCTGCAGTAGATTTTCCATTATTTTCCCTCTTTTATTATTTCTTGTATCGCTATCTTAATATTCTCTATAACCAGTTGTGCAAAAATTGGCTCTCAGCCGGCAATATAACATGTAACACTTGATGTGAACATGTAGGAAGCAACACATTTTCAATTATTCTGTTTTTCAGAAGAAAGCTTAAGAATCCGGAGGATTATCCTTCTCCCTTTATGTTTCTATTATTATTATTTTATTATTATTATTATTATTATTATTATTATTATTATTATTATATTATTATTATTATTATTATTGTTATTATTATTATTATTATTATTATTCAGTAGTTTTTTTTTTATATCGTGCTTTCATTTCACTACCGAGCGCAGCTCTGTGTGCCTTGGGTATGTGCTGTGATATGTTGTGATGCTCTGATGGTTACTGTATTGAAAGTGTTCTGCGTAGGATTGGTGCAATTTTCTGTATGTTATGTGTTTATAAGTCCTGGTGTTTTTGTTATGTATTTGTCTAAATATTTTTTTATCATGCCTAATGCACCTACTACGATAGGAATTGTTTCTGTTTTTAGATTCCACGTTCGAGATTATTATTATTATTATTATTATTATTATTATTATTATTTTATTATTATTATTATTATTATCATTATGTTGTCTTATTTTTATCTCGTGCTTTTACTTCGGTACTGAGCGCAGCTCTGTGTGCCTTGGGTATGCGCGGTAGTTTGCTGTGATGCTCTTATAATTACTGTATTGAAAGTATTTTACGTAGGATGTGTGCGGTGCCTAGTAGTGCTATTTTCTGTATGTTATATATACTTGTTAGTCCTGGTATTTTTGTTGTGTATTTGTCTGGTATCATTATTTTTTCCTTGTCTTTTTAGTAATATGTATTTTAGGAATATGTAATGGCCGAAACCGGACGTGGTTCCTCCTGATGATGTCTTCAGCTAAACGGATCCTATAAAGGAGCTGTTGTGGTAGCAGGCCACGAAACACGGTTGTAATTCTTACTAGGAGGAGTGGAGTCCTAATCCCTTCGCTCCTGCCCCTTTTTGGTCGCTTCTTACGCCACGCAGGGAATACGGCGACAGCATTCTACTGACCCCCAGTCGCAGTGGGGTTTGCTAGTTAACCCATAGCTTGGACCCTTACAGGTGTTACCACTCGGAGCCAGAGTAGACCTGGGAACAATAGTGGCTAAGACGTGGTTCCACACTCCTCAAATCCTGAAACCAGGGCCCCATGGTTCCACTACCGGGTGTAGTTTATAGTCATACCCAGGACATACGCCAGGTATAGATGGTTATATAGGGGAAAGCCTTAAAAAAAGGAGGAGCGACAGTGACTGAATGGTTAGTGAAGCTTATAAATGTTTGTTATATGGCTGGAAGAGTACCAAAGGAATGGTGCAGTGCCTGTATAGTTCCACTGTACAAGGGTAAAGGGAATACATGTGAGCGTGGAAATTTTAGGAGTATAAATCTGTTATGTGTGGTTGGTAAACTGTATAGGAAATTCTGATTGTAAAGGTGAAGAACCAGACAGAGATAATACTAGGGGAGGAACAGTGCGGTTTTAGGAGTGGAATGGAACATGAAGATCAAATATTTGTAGAACTAGAGAAGGTATATGACCGTGTGGATAGGGATGCAATGTGACAGGTGCTGCGGCGGTTGTATGGAGTAGATGGTAGATTGTTGAGAGCTGTTCAGAGTTTTTATAGAGAAAATAGGGCGTGCGTTAGTGTGGGTGGTAAAGTAAGCGAGTGGTTTGATGTGAAGGCGGGATTAAGACAAGGTTGTGTGATGTCTCCCTGGCTGTTTAATTTATATATGGATAGTGTGGTGAGAAACGGAGAGAAATGGCAGGTGAGTCAGATGTTGTTTGCTGATGATGCAGGACTGGTGGCGGATTTGGAAGAGCAACTGAGGAGACTGGTGGTGGAGTCTGGAAGAGTGTGTGAGAGGAGGAAACTGAAAGTGAATGTAGCTAAGAGTAAGGTGATGAGATGTTCGAGAGAAGGAATAGCTGGTAGAATGGATGTGGGTTGTTTTAAGTATCTGGGGTCACATTTGACGGTGGATAGTGGGGTGCTGGTGACTGAGGAGGAGGGACATAGAGTGAGCGAGGGGAATAAGATACTTGGAGTTGCGAAAGGTACGCTGAGAGATAAAAGGTTGAGAATGAAATCGAAAAGAGGTGTGTATGAGGGCGTGATTGTGTCGACAATGTTATATGGTGCAGAGACGTGGGGGCTGAGAGAGGCGGAAAGGAGGCAACTAAATGTGTTTGAGATGGGATGTCTGAGGGCTATGGTTGGTGTGACACGGATAGACAGGATGAGGAATGAGGAGATGCGAAGGTGAGCAGGAATGCGAGAACTAACAACCAAAATGGATAGACGAATTTTGAGGTGGTTTGGCCACATGGAGAGGATGGATGAGGAGCGGACGGTAAGGAGGTTGATGAAGGCAGAAGTGGTAGGCAGCAGAACCAGAGGCAGACCTCGGTTTGTGTAGATGGATGGAGTGAGGAAAACTTTGGTTGTTAGAGGTTTTTCAGTGAGAGAGGCAAAAGAGTTCATAAATGATAAGAAAGCTTGAAGAGTGTTTGTGGGCGGATGAGTGAATTTTGATGCTGCTCAAAGAGTTACGGAACCAGCATGATGCGGTGGGGGTAAACCAGCATATGCCGCCGGGTCCCGCTGCTGATATTGTGAGTTGCGTTCTATGCCTTCATCCGGGGTTCGCCACTTTGAGCTGAGAAATGAATGGAATGCTTAGTATGTGTTTTGTTGTGGCTACCCCACCTAAAGAAATGGGGAAAAAGCTTGGATATATACATATAGATAGATAGATAGACAGATAGATAGATAGATAGATAGATAGATAGATAGATAGATAGATAGATAGATAGATAGAAAGGTAGGTAGATAGATAGATAGATAGATAGATAGATAGATAGATAGATAGATAGATAGATAGATAGATAGATAGATAGATAGATAGATATGTTTCTTTATTAGCCACACAGGGGTGCACACAGATAGAACAAATTACAAGGTAGAGCTTTTCTTTTGAAGGTTTAAAAAATAAAATTTTAAAAAAATAAATAAATAAAAAATAAAAAAAAATAAAATAAAAATAAAATAAAAAAGGGGGGTCGATCAAAAGGGATCGTAAAAGGAGAGAAAGAGGACAAAAAAAGGGGGAGAGGAAAAAATTGATCAATAGGGATCGTTATCACAGAAATGTCAATATGAAGTGTAAAGGGGAGGACAGGTGAGGTTTACCCGTGAAAGAAAAGCCTACGGAAAAGACCACGGTAACCTCGGTCAATGTTATATTTCTTTTCTTTTTTTTTTTTGCAAATAAGCAACTCTCTGTATTAATTTTTACGGTTCATAGAATCATAGTCAAGGTGGCTTCGTCATTCATACGTGCCATCCTTGCTACATTCACCCATCTTTTTTTAAAACATTCACTAGACAAAACTTGCCTCTCTACTCTCACTTTTTTCTTCCAGTGATACTTGAAGAAGTTGATGAGAGATTGACCAGAGAGGAAAGTGTTTGTCTCTAATCCTTTCAGACGCGTCCACCAGATACATTCTTTCGCCATAGCCACAAGTATGATAAAAATAGCTCTTCCTTCCGTTTGAGGGAAGGAGGCGTGACGATATTAACGATAGACTCGGCTGATAAACCGACACGTCCCACACGTGACAGCAGTCGTTCGACATAAGCCCACAGGTGGAAATTGCTGACACTGCACGATTGCGTGCAGAGCGGTTTCGTCGCTCTGCCCGCATCTCGGGCAGGTCGGCCCCGTGTTTCTCGAGCCATGCCTATAGAGCTTATCCCGAACGGGTAGCGCTTCTCGGTAGCACCGCCAGGCCAGGGATCTCTGGAAGTTGTCCATAGGTCCCGGCCGAAAGTCGTTAGAAACAGGCGGGTCGGTATTCCTCGTCGACGCCCAGGTTTGCCCCGAGCTCGTCGTCGTACCTCCCCTCCACTAATCCCCTATAGAATGCTTTGTTGTGTTGAAGTCACTCAAGGTCGACCCGGGACGGCAGAGTTGCTTGAGAGCAACGCGACACTCGCGGTGCCAATCGCCCTTCTTCGGCCTCTTTTTGATCCACGACTGTAGTTCGGTCATGGAGACGAGTTGCGGGAATGCGTGCCTCACAAACGGTGACCACACCTGTTCACCGTCGTCTACATAGAGCCGGAGATGTCGCAGTCTCAGCGCGTGTCTGCGCATCATCAACCACGGCATGCCCAGCCCTCCTTTTAACGGTGTTGACAGCAAATGATCGCCTGACCATCGGGACGCATCCTTTCCACAAGAAGCGGAAGAGGATGCGTTCTAGTTTGGTGATGGTAGGGTCGGGACAAGGTACGACGGTCAGGCGGTAGTAGATGATGGACGCGATGTACGCGTTCACCACCTCCGCCCGACCTTTTAGGGACAGTTTCCTCTCGGCCCATTGCTGGGCGAGAGTGACCACCCTACTCGTTATCTCGTTCCAGTTCTTCTCCATTTGGAGGTCCGGACCAACCAGACCCCGAGCAACTCAACCGGGCGTCTGTCCAGCGTCCCACGACGGAGGTACTGGTGGACGGCATGGGCTTGCTTCTCCAGGTGCCGAGCCGCAAGCCCACTGACTTTTCCCGGTTGATTTTTGCTCCTGTCACCGCTTCGTAGTCTTTCAGTGTCTCGCCGACCCGCTCGATGTGCTCGTGGCTTGACACTATGACGGTGACGTCGTCCGCGTATGCAGACACGCTCGTCCCGCATCCTAATTCTCGCGGGATGCCCCTCAGAGTCGCCGGTAGGTAGATAGATAGATAGATAGATAGATAGATAGATAGATAGATAGATAGATAGATAGATAGATAGATAGATAGATAGATAGATAGATAGATACACAGACAGACAGATACATACATACATACATAATATATTATTATTCTATGTTTGACCTTTGCTTTACATTAGCACAAGCTGGCTCCAAGTCTCACCCAGAGACCTTAAGAGACAACAAGTTGGAAGTTCATGTTCGTGTTATGCCTAGGGTGCCTTATATTTGGTTTTGTACATAGCGTTCTTCTAGAGAATGTTTAAGAAATAATAAGAAAATTATGTTTGTTTTAAAACTTGAGATTACATAGAAAGTATTTTGCGTAGGATATGGGCAGTTCCCATGAGTACTATCTTTTGTATTTCTGCCATTTTGGGGTTTCCTGGTATCTGAGTTAGATAGCAATCAGCCCCTTTTGCCATCATTCCCAGGGCACCTATGCCAGCAGGTATTGTTTTAGTCTTCAGGTTCTACATTTTGCTGATTTCTATTTCACGATCTTTATATTTGCTCAGTCTTTGCTAGGTCTTGACAGATATGTTTATGTCGACTGTGACAGTCATATCAATGAGGAGGTATGATTTTTGTCTGAAGTCTTTCAATATGATGTCTGGCCTATTCGCGTCTATCTTTCTGTCAGTTTGAATGGTGAAGTTCCAGAGTAGTGAGATGTGATCATTTTCAAGCACTGAAACAAGTAAAAGAGTAAAGAGATATCTTGTTGGGACCCAAGGATAAAACGTAAAATGAGGCCCAGGAGCTAAAGTATTATAGTTATTTCTACAGATTTTCCATAAAAATTAGAGGCAGCATTGAAAGTTATATGAATACGTCTAAGTAAACAATACGATCGAAAATAGAAAAATAGTTAATGGGCGTATCTACAACATCTCCTGAAATATGTATATACACTCGTTACTTATTTCTTTTTTATCTTCGGTCTCATTGCTTACGTAGATGTATTCGTCTACAAAACGTCGTAACTTTCAGTGCCGGCTCTAAATTCTATAGACAATATGTAGATAAACTTGAAAATGAAAATAATTAGGGAAGTTAAACTACAGAGCAAGATTAAGAACATAAAAATTTCGAGATAAAGAAAAATAATGAAACTATTCTTACTATTTCAAAGACAGGAAAGATTTGAAGGAGAAATATTTCTGAATGCCTGATCTCTTTCATCTTTTATCTTTTGTTTGTTTCACGCATTTTATCTTTTACTTGTTTCAGTCACTATTTCTTATCTGCTTCAGTCATTAAACTGCGGCCATTCTGGAACACCAGTTTAAAGGATTTTAGTCCAACGAATCGATCCCAGTGCTTAGTTCTTTTATCGGTCTTTCTTGCCTAGCGGCTAAGTTACGGGAATGTAAACAAATCAAACACAGGCACAAACACACACACATACACACACACACACACATATATATATATATATATAATATATATATATATATACATACATACACACAGTTATAAATAAATATATGACGGGCTTCTTTCAGTTTCCGTGTACCAAATCCACTCGCAAGGCTTTGTTCGACTCGAGGCTATGGGTATAGACACTTGCCCAAGGGGCCATGCAGTGGGACTGAACCCGGAACCTTGCGACTGGGAAGTAAACTTCTCACACAGCCACGCCTGCGCTATGTTCAAGCTGAATTCAGATTCCGCCATTAAAAATGTTCCGTGCTTATAATATTTGCACTATTAACCAAATCTTGAGAGATATAAAAATCTATTTAATCTTACCATGTGCTTTGCTTAGCTTCCAGAATATTTTGTTGATAAAAAACAAAAGGAAAATAAAATCTGAACACAAGATACTTATACGAAATGGTAGATTAAAGCACCAAGCAAAACGATATTCAAGATACAATAAAAATAACGACCATAAAATCTTAATATAAACAAGAATATTTTAAAAATATATATAAAAGTATATATATGATAAGAAGAAAAAATACGATGATTTTTATAATATCGAAAAAGATATTTAAAATAAGATAATGAGAGAAAAATAGAAGGAAAATACGGAACTAAAAACGAAATTGTTCTTGGCTCCGCATTTCTTCCAGTCTTAACCTATGATTTCATCGCATCTGTTTTCTTAATAATTATAGTTATTTTTCTCTTGAATGAGATATCAGCCTGTAGCTCTGTCAAGTTTTAGAATCACTAAATTTAATATTCCACACTTAATGTAACTTAGATAATTGTTAAGCGGATAACTATTTAATGTTTTGTTCTCTTTTTTTTTTTTTTCTTGTTTGGGGGAAAAAAAATTAATCTGCAAGCTAATATATAATTTTTTTGTCTCACCTTGCCTCTTCCATATTTTGCAGAAACTGTGCATTTTGTAAAACAAGCAATTTAGTAATTCATTTACCAATAAATTAACTGAGAACAATCGCAACAACCTTCGCTAAATGTATTTTGGCAAGAAAAATATATTAACCCTGTGTTTATCAGAATCAAGAATCGAAAATTATCCTCGCCTGTCTGCTTTGTTCACGTATCTTCTTTGCAATTTCGCCCAACTTTGGCTCATAGGACTGGATAGAATTCAAATTCGCCATCTGCGATAAAACACCGACAAAGAGGAACAAAGAGAAATCGCTGGAAATACAACAAAAACATTCAAACTCAAAGACACGTCGTTCTGTCAGAGACACGTCTGTCAAAGACACGTCGTTCTGCAAACAGATTTGTAACTCTAGGCACTGATCTCTTTCTCTCTCTCTCTCTCTCTCTCTCTCTCTCGCTTTCTCCCCTTTCTCTTTATCTCTCTCTTTCTCTCCCTCTTTCACTTTCTCTCACTCAATCTCTCCCACCACTCTCCCTCTCTCTACTTCTCTCCCCTTTCCCCCCTCTCTCTCTCTCTCGCTTTCTCTCCTTTCTCTTTCTCTCTCTGTTTCTCTCCCTCTCTCGCTTTCTTTCCTTCTTTCTCTTTCTCTCTTTCTTTCTCTCCCTCTTACACTTTCTCTCACTCAATCTCTCCCACCACTCTCCCTCTCTCTACCTCTCTCCCCCCTCTCTCTCTCTCTCTCTCTCTCTCTCTCTTTCTCTCTCTCTCTTCTCTCTCTCTCTCTCTCGCCAAACTAATAATCAGATTTGCGAGATTGGCTGGGCGGTTTCCCGTGCAGCACGGATATTTGTCAGAGAACAGGTCGCAGTCCCAAAGCGACGAAAATATTTTCACAAATTAAATTTAACTGTCGAAGTGAATCTAACGATTCTTGTGTGTTTCTTAAATGGCTCATAAACACCTTCCACGCTGCAATTGTTTTCGTTCCAGCACACGATCTCAGATCAAGTCACTCGCTATGCAAGTACATCTCCATAATATCGGCTTCTTCCATCTTACCCATACTCCGCACCACATCTTACCGCCTGATGCGGGCCACCAACGCTCCAATCTCTCTAAACTACATACCATCGACTGCCTCCTCCCTCCTGCTTTTTTCCACATTTTTCTCCTCTCTGCCGCCTTTCCATGCTCCACACACGCTATGCTTCATTATCCATTTGAATCACCTCTTCCATCAATTTCTTTCCAATACCAAACTTCGTAAACTCCAATCACTCCTCTATTCCACCACAACCGACGCCACCACCCCAACTCCTCCACTACCCTTCTCTCCTCCTGATAGGTTCTACCCACCCACACCTAACCCCACTGTCCCACACACCTCGCCAATCCCTCCCCCTCAGACATCCACCAGTCCTACCACCCCTCCTACTCTTACTCCCATTCCATCCACCCCTCGTACTTCTATTCCACCCACCCCTTCTCCACTTCCGTCTGTTGTTACCATTCCCCTTAATCTTCCCCTCTCTGCGGCGGAACGCTCCGTCCTTGGTAGGGGTCTGCGTTTCATCCCCCTCACTCCATCCTGTAAGGAATTCCAGACGCGAGCTGATGTCCACAGCTTTGTGCGCCGCGTCCGGTTGGGTGCGTTTTTCCGCGACTCACCACCGCATCCAACGATGAGGACTGCTTCACTGACCTGGGCCACCGACCATCCCCGTGGACGCCTGCCCTCGGCCAGTTCCTAGCGGTTGATCTTTTCGCGGGCGCCTGTCAGCGTGCGTTGGAGCGGTTCAACTTCTCCAGGCGTCACCGCCGCCTCAACATCTCCCCGGCCGAGCTCTCGGCTCTTCGTTCCCTCCAACGGCGCGCTGACATTATCATCAAACCGGCTGACAAGGGTGGAGCTATGGTGGTGTGGCGCGTGGACCTCTACAGGGCGAACCCCACGAAACCCCACCATTTACTTCCTCCCCAAAATCCACAAACCCAACAACCCTGGCCGCCCTATTGTCTCCGCCTGCAACTGCCCACGGAGCTCATCTCAAAATACCTCGATCGTGTCCTTGCCCCCCTAGTGGCGTCTCTTCCCTCCAACATCCACGACACCAACCATGCTCTCTGGCTGTTCAACTCATTCTCCGTTCCTCCCGGCTCCTCCAAAATACTTTTTACAATGGACACCCAGAGTCTCTATACCGTCATCCCTCACCACGAAGGACTGCGGGCACTTCAACACTTTCTCGACCTCCGCCCCAACCCCGAACCCGACACCTCCACACTCATTCGTCTGGCCGAACTTGTCTTTTCTCTTAACTGCTTCTCGTTCGCGGGCGAGTTCTACCAACAGTTCTCGGGAGTGGCCATGGGAACACGAATGGGCCCCAACTATGCGAACCTGTTCGTTGGCTATGTTGAGGCCAAAATATTCTCTAATTTCACTGGTCCCACTCCCGATCTATACGGTCGTTACATTGACGACATTATCGGTGCCACCTCACTCTCCCGTGAACTTCATCCTACGTGGATACCCCCTCACCACTATCCACATCGCCCTTGCCAGAGCACGTTCCGTAGACCGTGCATCTGCTCTCTCCCCACGAACCCGCCCTGTAGTCTCCCACCTCCCTTTTCCCCTCACTTACCATCCCACGACCCTACCTCTCCAACGCACCATTCTTCGAGCTTTCCGGCATCTCCAGTCCGACCTGTCCACTTCACACCTCTTCCCTAACCGACCCCTCCCCTCCTTCAAACGAGCCCATAACCTACGACACCTTTTGGTCCACAGCTCCTTCTCTGACCCTACCTCCCAACCTGGCTCGTTCCCCTGCTCCCGCCCACGTTGCCACACTTGCCCTTACCTCTCCAACACCACCCTCCTCACTGGCACCCATCATCGACCCTTTCGCATCATCAACTCCTTCACCTGCACCTCCAGTAATATCATATATTGCATCTCTTGCTCTCTCTGCCATTCCCTGTACATCGGACAAACGGGACGCCGCTTGGCTGACCGGTTCGCAGAACATCTCCGTGACATCCGCCTTGCCAACGACACACCGGCCTCATGCCATTTCCGCTCCACCGGTCACTCCTTGCAACACCTGTCTGTGTTCGGTTTGTCCTTGCACAGAGGCCATCCGGATTCCCGTTTGCGCCGAGAACAGAGATTAATCTTCTCTCTTCGCTTTTTTACGCCATTTGGTCTCAACTCTCCCCTCCTCATCTAACCTCCCCCCGACTCCTGCTTCTCTTCTGTCCTTCATCTTTTCACCCCTATTCTCTTTCCCTCCTCTTCCCTTCTTCCCTCCTCTTCTTTCCTCTTTCTTCTTCCCTCTTCCCCTTCTCTCTTTCTCTCTGCTCCCTCACTCCCCTTCTCTCTCCCCCTATCCTCCTCCTCCTCCTCTCCCCTCCTATCCCACTCCCCCTCCTCTTCTCCTCTCCTTCCTTCTCCCCTTCCTCTCTCCTCCTCTTCTCCTCTCCTTCCTTCTCCCCTTTCCCCCCTCCTCTCCTCTTTCCTTCTTCCCCCTTCTCACCCCCTCATCTCATCTCACCCTTACCCCCCTCCTTCCTTCCTTCTCGACCCCCCTTCTCACCCCCCTCATCTCATCTCACCTTACCCACTCCTTCTTTCCTTCTCACCCCTTTTTCACCCTCTCACCTTCTCAGTCTCTCAACCACCCCTCACTCTCACCTTTCCTCTTCTCCCTCCTCCCTTCTCTCTCCTTCTCCCCCCTCTTCCCATCTCAACCCCTCTCACCTCGCCCCTCATATCTCCTCCCCTCTCCCCTCATCTCCTCTCCGCCCCCTCTCCTCCCTCCTCCTCCCCCTCGTCTCCCTCCTCCTCCACTCTCTATCTCACTCTCCCCCTCATCTCCCCTCTCTACACTACACCATACGACATTACACATCACATCATACATACATACATACACACGTCCAGACCTTTCATACGCACCACATACTCTCTCATACACACACGCACCCTTATGTTGGGGCGAAGTCATTTGACCCTGTTATCTCCCCTATTTTCGCTCTTGCGTCTCACGTTTGGTCTCTGACTTCTGGCCAGAGTCGCCATGTTGAATCACTAGCTTCTGCACGCATTTTTTTTTCTCTCCGTGTTTCTTTTCTGTGTATCTTTCTGTTGAAGAGCGTAGGCTCGAAACGTAAAAGACTTGTTTTATTTATATTCCTGAGCGCCATACTAATACAATTGTTTGTTTGTACTCCACCTGCCTTCGTCTTTTGTTTATTTTCATAAAGCTTCCCGTTATATATATATATATATATATATATAATAATATATATAGTGTGTGGTGTGTGTGTATATATATGTGTGTATGTATGTATATGTATATATATATATATATATATATATATATATATATATATACATATATATATATATATGTAGGCACACCACACACACAAACATATATATATATATATATATATATATTTGTGTGTGTGTATGCATACATATATATATATAGATATAAATATATATTTATATATATATATATATATGTGTGTGTGCGTGTCGCCACTCTCCTGTTTTTGTCCCCAGCTTTGACCCTCCATACATCCCAAATTTTATGTTGCTACTTCTGGGAGCAACTGTCTTCGAAGACTTTCAAGTAAATGTACAACAGAAACAAGAAGAAAGAGTGAGAGAAAGTTGTGATGAAAGAGTACAGCAGGGTTCGACAACCCCCGCCCGAGCCTCGTGAAGTTTTAGGATTTTTGGGGTCAATAAACAACCGCAACACCGGGTCTTGGAATCGAAACCGCGATCCTACCACCGCATGTCCGCTGCCCTAACCACTGGGCCATTGCGCCTCCACACTGAACTGTACAAAGAGATGATACGTCATAACAAATTGACTTTGGATTGGTTCTTCATATTTCGAGCTGATGCTCGTGATAATGAAGTGTAACGTTGTAAGTGTTGTCCTCCATCCTTCTAGTAACACTCATTCCACCGCCGCCCCTCATATAGTAGTCAGCATCTTTTAAGGCGAGAACGAATTCTAACGATATTATGATTGTTATTAATTCCCTCGTTTTTACCTACGAGATTGTATCGTGCATGCTTAGAAATAGTTATTTTCATGTATGGAGGCGATCCGATTGCTTTTTCTCCGTTGTTTTGTTGTGCATTTTCTTTCCCCGCTTTTTTTCCTTCCCGAAAATGTCTGTAGGAATGCAATCCCACTTGATAATATAAAAATCAATAGGAAAATTAATTTTGCATTACAGAGTTTTGCGTTACGGTCATCTTTTCATGAACGCATTACTTCAGTAAAGATAGGGTTTTCTGTACTTGTATCTAAATAGTTAAACTATTTACAGACCATATATTTTTCTTTTTAGTTTTCGTTCTAACCCTTATCGTAATTACTGCCATTAAGAAAAAAAAAGCGTTTTGAATGCAGATGATAAAATGTCCCTAAACATTTCAATGAGATTTTAGCTACGAAAAGTAACATTCAACACGCACACTCCTTCTAACTCACTCATTTCCTCTCTCTCTCTCTCTCGTTTTCTCTCTCTTTTCTTTTCTTTCTCCCTCTTTCTCTATCTTTCTTTTTCTCTCTTTTACACACACACTCTGCTTATCTTTTGATTTTAGAGGTGATTAGAATATAAGAGCGTTCAACATTTTCCTTCGATTTGAAGAACTGTGTCCATCTTGCTTCTTATGACAAATAATCCAGTTTTCCTACACTTTCCTTCACTCCTAAATCTGTCTTTCTGTTTTCCTGTCATCCTTATTCTCTGTCTCCAAGGCCTTATCTCTCCACCTAAATTCTCTAAAGCGATTTATAATTCGGCAAGACTCTGAAGATATTCAGTTAAGTCTGAAATGCTTATATGTGATTGGAACATAATGACATTTTAATCTTCACTTTCCTAATCCCTACGAAGTACATGGATTAAATACGATACAATATTTTAATTATTAATGTCTTGAACCAGCTAATTATGATGGAGACTGTCTCACTCATAAAACCTAAAGAGAATAAGCCAAACAGCTTTTTGTGTGTATTGTCCGTTAACGCTTTGTATCCCACTCTCCGCCATTTCTTCTCGTCTGCAAACCACTTTTTCTACCTGCCTGGTCCGAGGGATTTAGCTTCAAACTTTCCTTTTTAGCTCTGACTCCAGCATGCTCGTAACTTCGACCTCCATCAACAATTTTTCTCCATCTTTTAGTCTTCTTTGATGCACATCTACACTACATTTTCTTTGTCAGACAAATTTACCACAGCCAGGTAAAAACATCTCCTTCATTTCATCCTTCAAAGATGAAGTACATTAGTCAGAAACGATGAATCCCTCACTCCTCACCAAATTACAAATTTAAGATGCCATAAAGGAATTCTTAGAATGCTTACTTACGTCCCTTTCACATTTGGTTTCACCTTTAATCCTTCCGAGATCAATGGAAGAAACACCGGCTGAATACTGAAGTCGATATGAGATTAGAAACGAGAAGCGAACAGATCGACGTGTTAAACAGAATTCAGGTCGTTTCAAACATGGCGTAGGGATAGAAACTCTACTTTGCTTTTGTTATTGTTAAAGTTGGCGGAACGGCTAAAATATTTGCCAAATAATGTAGAAGAGTTTGGCGTTGATAGTTTGAAAGTAACTGGATCTAATTGAAAGCTTCTCTCCCTCCAAAACCGATGTCCTTATTCCCAGGTTACAAATCTTTATTAATAGGAGCGGATACAATGAACGAAACAAATGGCCGGTCCTCTTAAGCCGGTCTCTTAACTCCCTAAAGAATCCAAAACCTTATGAATAATAAACAATATCGCATTTCTTTATTATTTCAAAACAGGGCGTCTGACTGCAGAAAGAGGAGTGCAGAGAAGACAAGGCCTTGAGCTATTTAGATACGGATCTAGATATTCTGAAATTAAATCCCACTGGAGTTCACTTCAACAATTATTAATCTGGAAACAATAAAATATATGAGTGAAGTGTGTCGACCGATTCACCCGTTCAGATATTTTTGGTTGTAATTTATAATTATGCTAAAATGGCCATTCTTTGAATTCTATATAATTGTTCTTCTTAGTCACGATTTTATGATTGCCAGGGAAATTTAAAGAGCCTTTGCGAATTCTCTTGGATATTCCACTTTTGGGAGTATGAGCGTACAAATATCAGAAATCAGTAAAAATCTTCTTTTTCATCATCTTCTTTTCCTACCCTCCTCCTCTTTTTTGTGCTCCTCTCTAACATCATATTCTTCTTTTTCCTCTTCTTCCTCCTCTTCTTCCTCCTCTTCTTCCTCCTCTTCTTCCTCCTCTTCTTCCTCCTCTTCTTCCTCTTCTTCTTCCTCTCCTCCCTCTTCTTCCTCATCTTCTCCTTATTCTTTTTCCTCTTCTTCCTCGTCTTCTCCTTCCTCTTCTACTTCCTTTTCTTCTTCCTCGTCTTCTCCTTATTATTTTTCCTCTTCTTCCTCGTCTCTTTATTCTTTTTCCTCTTCTCCTTCCTCGTCTTCTTATTCTTTTTCTTCTTCTCCTTCCTCTTCTTCTTCCTCGTCTTCTTATTCTTTTTCTTCTTCTCCTTCCTCTTCTTCTTCTTCGTCTTCTTTTTCTTCTTCTCCTTCCTCTTCTTCTTCTTCGTCCTCTTCTTCTTCATTGTCTTTTGATTCTTTTTCTTCTTCTCCTTCCTCTTCCTCATCTTCATCTTCTTCCGCTTCTCCTTCCTCTTCCTCTTGTTCTTCCTCTTGTTCACGAATTCCTTAATTTACGCAGAGTTCCGACAGATTTGGCGCTTGTTTGAGTGCAAAATATGGGTGTATGCGTGTGCGTGCGTGTGTGTAGGTGCATTTGTATGGGGGGGAGTATGATTGTGTGAGTATGTGTGTATGTGTCTGTGTGTCTCTGTGTCTGTGTGTCTCTGTCTGCCATTGATCTGTGTTTATTCCCTACCACGGCTTGAGGTCGGTGTATTGAAGTCCCTGTTACTGAGCGGTTCGGCAAAAGAGACTAGCAGAATAAGTGCCATGCCTTACCATAAGCTAACTACTAGGGGTCGATTCATTCGAGGAAAACTTCTTCAGGGTAGTCTAATGAGAGAAACCCTTAAAAAAACAAAAAGAAAACCATAAACGGGAATATGGACAGACTTAATAATACTTAATTTAGCGCTTGGCTTGTCGCTGTGTTTGCGGTCCAATACGGGTAGATAGAGCCTATGGTGAATACCCGCAGCACCATATAGCCAGGTGTGGCCTGGACAGACATCAATGTCTTAATGGTCCTCGAACGCTACATAATTATAATCGAGGTGCATATCTTTGAATGAGAAGGAAGTAGGAACTGAGGTTGACGA
>NC_043001.1:104992718-104995218 GCF_006345805.1 Octopus sinensis | reverse complement strand
GTCGCCATTCTTTGCTACTATTTCCACGCACGTGTGTCTTGGCACATGCCAAGTTCCATTCCCTACATGGGAGCGAACGCATGTTTCCAGAAACGCTTTTATATCGCCGTATGCGTATGCATATATATATATATATATATATAATATATATATACATACATACATATTCGGGCTGTGATTGTCTATAGGTATGTACATATAGCTAAGCATATTACTGCACTAATATTTGTGCGGACTAAAATGAATGCATGTGACACGAAAATCATTTTATGTATGAGTGTATTTCCACATATATTGTGTGCGTGTATGTGTGTGTGTATATATATGTATATATTCATATATGTATATATACATATGCACACACTCACGTATATATTAGTGTTATATGTGAGTTTGTTTGTTTGTTTGTGTATATATGCGCGCATACAACCATGATGTGTAACGAATTGATAAGCGTATATATATATATATAGAGAGAGAGAGAGAAAGAGAAAGATACATATATATGTATGCATTGTATACATGTGTATAGATAGATAAATAGATGGATATATATATATATACATATATACATATATATACATATAATTGTATATATACATATATATTCATATATTTATATACATACATATATATCTATCTCTATCTTTCGCGCTCTCTCTCTCTCTCTCTCTACTATATATATATATATATATAATATTATATAGATAGATTGATAGATAGATAGATAGATAGATAGATAGATAGATAGATAGATAGATAGATATGTATGTATGTATATGTGTGTGTATATAGATACATGTATATATGTATGTACGTATATTATATATATATATATATATATATATATGTGTGTGTGTGTGTATATATATACACATACACCTTGAGAGAGCTTCCTATGTACACACACTCATAGCGTAGTGACTTATCTCCCGTTGTTACCGTACTTTCGGTTATGCACTCATTTATTTATTTGTCGATTTCGTAATACTCTGATTTCTCCTTGAAATTTTATAGTAATTCGCTCCTTCATTGAAGATATTTCTTATTCTAAAGACTCTTTAGACGCCAGTATATATATATATATATATTATATATTATATATATGTGTGTGTGGGGTGTGTGTGTGTGTGTGTATGTGTGTGTGTGTGTGTGTGTGTGTGTGTGTGTGTGTGTATGTGTGTATACTTTCATATATAAGTGTATACATTTCGGAGATATAATTACCAAATAAGAGATTTGGTCTAAGAGCCTGTGTTCAAACTATAAATGATAGCAGCATGTTATATACCTTCATGTATCTAACTATATATCTATATGTATCTATCGGTCTGTCTATCAATCTATTCATTTTCTATTTATCTATCTTTTTCTTTCTATCTACCCACCTACCTATCTATCTATGTATCTACCTGTCTATCTGTCTATGTATTTTTCAATCTATGAATCTATCTATATATCCGATGATGTCGTAAATAGACGGAACTTCGAAGTCACTATCAACAAAATAATTGTTTAGGAAAAATAGATTTGCACTCTAAAAACGTATAGCGTAACTCATCTGACTGTGATGTAAACTCGTAACTGAAAATAATAACAAAGCTTTAACATTATATATATATATATATATATCACTATATATATATATATATATATATATATAAATATTATATATACATATAATAATATAAATATATGTGTGGGTATGTATGGATGCATGTTTGTCTATATATATATATATATATATATATACAGTAGAAATCGTATGAATATTGGGACTTCGAATCGGTCCCCTAGCGGTTCATTGTATTATGTTGGCTGAATGAGCCGTCAAACGAAACGTAAACCATCAGTCGATTTAAATCTATTCCCTACAAATTCACTCTCGGCATTCACTCCTCCAAAAGCTAAATATTCTGTTATTTTGCTTAGGGTTGCTTTCAAAAAATTAACCTCAATTACACATCTACGTACGTACACAAAAACACAGGTACGCATATATTATTGATGTGTATACGGGAATGGAAGTATGAATGACAGTATGCAAGTTATATTTTCGTCTATGAAACTGTACAGGTACGAATTTATACAAGTTTATATTTATACTAATAAAGGAATGTAACAAGTGATCATATGCAAATGATTTGGCTTTCACTATACATACGTAATAGTTAGTCTTAGAAAGCGGTTTCACTATTATCTCCTCTCTCTCTCTCTCCCCTTTTCTCTCTCTTTTACTTTCACTTTCATTTTCACATTCAGTGTTTTCATCGACATACAATATAGTTATATGCCTTTTTGTCCCTCTGTATGTGTGTATATTACTTTATATATATATATATATATATATATATATATATATATGTGTGTGTGTGTGTGTGTGTGTGTGTGTGTGTGTGTGTGTGTGTGTGTGTGTGTGTGTGTGTGTGTATGTGCGTGTGTGTGTGTATATATATATATATATATATATATATATACATATAAATATCTATATGTATAT
>NC_043001.1:104980209-104992618 GCF_006345805.1 Octopus sinensis | reverse complement strand
TCGGTAGATAGCGTGAAAAACCTCATAGAGAAAAATTTTCGAAAATAGTTCTTTCTTATTGAACATATTAATTTATATATAGAGGGCATTCTTATACATACATGCCACACGCTAAGAGGGACATTAGTCATTTCTACCAAAAATTTTACTAATCATACCCAATGCAATTTTTCAAAGCAAGACATTTAAAAAATGAATTTAGTCTTGTATCACCTGTGATTTCGTACTTACCGCAGTTGCGACCGTACTCATCAGCAAGACTGATTCTGAACATATCATAATAATTTTTCTCTTATGAGGTTTTTCACGCTATCTACCTGATAATTTCTTGTTAAGATTCCTTATTAAGAAGTTATCCTTAATTGTTAAATAATTTTATTCCGAAAAAACTTTTCCTATCCGAAATGCAATTCGAAGAAGCCTGCCATTTACCGGATGTATTATATGTAAACTTCCCCATGTGCTTCGTTGGAGTGGAACAGATGGCTGTTCGGCTTTGGCGGTACAGGTCGTTTATTTATGATATGTTCAAAATCAGTCTTGCTGATGAGTACGGTCGCAACTGCGGTAAGTACGAAATCACAGGTGATACAAGACTAAATTCATTTTTTAAATGTTTTGCTTTGAAAAATTGCATTGGGTATGATTAGTAAAATTTTTGGTAGAAATGACTAATGTCCCTCTTAGCGTGTGGCATGTATGTATAAGAATGCCCTCTATATATAAAATATATATATATAATATATAGTACTAAGCAATAAGGGTTTAGCAACGAATTGCCTTACCACATACCGAATTTAGAAATAGCAGTCAAAGGGTTATAGCTATTTCTTCTACTAAAAAGGGAGATCTCAGTAAAACAGCAATTGGAAGGCTGACACAAACAGGTAAGAGAGAATGAATTAACTGCAATCTATCATTAAAATGTATGATAGATTGCAGTTAATTCATTCTCTCTTACCTGTTTGTGTCAGCCTTCCAATTGCTGTTTTTACTGAGATCTCCCTTTTTAGTAGAAGAAATAGCTATAACCCTTTGACTGCTATTTCTAAATTCGGTATGTGGTAAGGCAATTCGTTGCTAAACCCTTATTGCTTAGTATTACTTAAATTTTCCTCGAATGAGGCTTTTACATGCCGAAGACTACTTGTGTATTTGATAATTATTCCAAATTAAATTAATTCACCCTTCATTATTACGGATATATATAATATATAATATATAATATATATATATATATATATAATATATATATATATATATATATATATATATAATATATATATATATATATATATATATTATTTATATATATATAAATATATACATATATTAACAGGATTTTCTTGATCATAGATGTTAGACTTAATCACATCTACCTGGCCCTTGACTGCCATAACTGAAATAAATATTCGGTCCAAGGTGTTTGGTTTGAAGATAACATCCTTCCTCGTACCAGTTACGTAATTCCTGCTCGTCTTTTCTCTCCAAATGAGCCATTAAGCAAAAAGGAAACTAGTTTGTTGTTGAACAATGATTATCTTCCCTTGTCTATTGTTCACAAAGATACTGATTGAATTCTGCTACAGTTCATGTTCAGGAATATCAGGACCAGGCGTGTAGTCGAATTAATCAACGCCAATAACTTCACTGGTGTTTACTTTATCAACACCGGAAGGATGAAAAGCAAAGTCTAGTTCGGTAGTATTTGTATGATTGCTGAAATAATTTGTACAAAACCGCAGAATATAAACATCAAATAAGAACAAAATGAAAGAGTTAAGTTAAGAATAATTATCATATATGATTACAGATGAAGAAAATAGAGAACGAATTGCCTCGCTGTGCTCTCAACCTTCATTTTATTCTTTGTTGAATCATTCAATTTGTCTACATTTATTTCTTACAATTTTTTCGTTTTCCCTTTCGTTAAAACTAACCCAAAATATTCCGTAAACAGAAATGTAAACATCAAGCAAATTTATTTGTCTCCAACACTTGAAAAGCTCTTCATACACTTACAGCATTACAAAGTGCCCGCAGAAAGTGGGCTGCGCCGAACAAATCTTGTCGCAGGCGTGGCTGTGTCAGGAGTAGCTTGCTTCCCGCTACAGAGCTCCAGGTTCAGCCCAAAGCATGGCCCCTTTTTTTTGTTCTACTCTAGCCTCGGGTCAACCAATGCATTGTGAGTGGATTTGGTACAGGGGAACTAAAAGAAGCACATCTTATACGTGTGTGTGTGTGTGTGTGTTTTCTCTCTTCCTCCACTTGCCAACCGGCGTTGACGTGTTTACGTCACCGTAAACTAGCGGTTCGACAAAAGATCGATAGAACAAGTACCACGCTTAAAAAGATAAATTAAGTACTGGCGTCGATTCATACGATTGAAATCCTTTATGGCCGTGCACCAGCATGGCCACTGTCTGATGACCGAAGCAGATAACAGATAAACGGTCTCCAAGCTATTGCGAGACCTCTACGCGATTATTTGACTTGCTAGAAATAGCAGCTAAATCTTCTCTTAACCCACACAGCGCCATCTGTGAGAATAGGAAGGAAAGATAAGATAATGAAGTCTGACATAATCTAGATCACAATTGATTGCCTACTCGACAGCGCCATGCTGGTTTTAACCAATTTTCAGATTAAGTTCTTCCATGTCGCCGTTTTATCATGCTTCCGCTATTTGTTGAGGTCAGGTCTTTGTAGTTTAATATTCATTAATCAATGCTATCAAAGCCTACGTATCACACACTCTCCGACTACAAGGCCAGGCAAGATGGCGTGACATTGCTCTTTGTATATCACGCCATTGCGTTCTTCATCTGCTTTTATTCCGAAGTACCTATTTCTTTACTACCCACAAGGAGCTAAACACAGAGCGGACAAACAAGGACAGACAAACGGATTAAGTTGATTATATCAACCCCAGTGCATAACTGGTACTTATTTAATCGACCCCGAAAGGATGAAAGGCAAAGTCGACCTCGGCGGAATTTGAACTCAGAACGTAATGGCAGACAAAATACCGCTAGGCATTTCGCCCGGCGTGCTAACGTTTCTGCCAGCTCGCCGCCTTTATTCCGAAGTACCGTTAAGTTCTGAACTGCCTCTAGCATTATTATTAGGTTTTCTTTTGGGAAGATGGTGGTAGTTATCTTTGGGAAGAGTGTGCCCGTCCCTGGAGTAAGGGACATTGCGACTGATTCCCTTGCTTCCTTCACGAAGCATGACATAGCTGGTTTCATAAAGACAGAGAGGTAGGAGAAAATGAGAGACAGAGAGGAAGGGAACGAGAGAGAAGGAGAGAGAGAGAGAGAATGAGAGAGAGAAGGAGAGAGAGAGAATCGATTCCAGTAATTGAATAGTACTTTGTCGACATCTCTGTTGAATAAAAGCGAAACATGGCTTCGGCAAAATCTGAACTCTGAGCGCAGAGAACTGGAAACCTAACTCGTGAGGACTTGTAACCGGTGCCTCCATCAGTTCGTTACTTTATCGCTAATTGCAACATTTCTCGACCATGATCTGTTATTTATTGCTGTTCGGAATCAATGAATCCACTTTCAGAATATACATGCATTCATGTATGTGTGTGTGTGTGTGGTGTGTGTGTGTGTGTGTGTGTATACATATATATATATATATATATATATATATATAATATACAATTCATAATATTATGAATTGTTTATGAATTTAACCTTTAAAGGTATTTTTTAATATGCTGGCCATTGATAAGATTTTTCTTGGAAAAGAATTTTTTCGAAAAAAATTTATCCTACATTAGATATATATATATATACATACATACATATACATATATATACACACATACATACATATATATACTTATATATATATACTTATATATATATACTTATATATATACTAATATATATATATATATATATATATATATATATATAATATATATATATACACAAACACACATACACACACATACATTCTTATTCATGAACTTTGAGCTGAGCACAGTGTATTGCAGCTGATAACACTTCTAATCACATATGACTGGGTGCCACTTATCGCATGCAAACAGAATTTATTGTCTGTCAGGTCATCGCAATCCTATTAGAATTAGGCCAAACCTGCTTAATAGGATGTGGCTAATCATTATCAAAATATCTCTGCGTTAAAGTTTTATAAAGTGTCGAATATTGTTGTTGATAGGATCTGTTTCTGTAAGAATTTAATTTTTAAATTATGTTTATAATTATAAATAACACAATTTATGTTTGATGTAGAACTCGTGTTGAACTTGGCGGTTTGTTTTATGATGGACTCCTGTCCCCTAGACTGCAACTAATGAACATAATTGAGAAAATATCAGATGTAGTTACATCAGGAACCAGCTCGAAGATCCAATAATCCTTTAACCAGCATTGTCCATTCGACTCTGGACTTCCTTGCAACGCCTCAGCAGTGCTTGGTTCACTAGTTTACCCTCTTCGTCAACCAGCATTTTTCTCACATTTGAATCATCAGTAACTCTACAATAATCTTTATCAGTAGGATTCATAAATGCCGTCGTTGCTTTGGAGCTACTATCGATGAGACCGGGCAGCACCCGCACCTCTGCCGCCGCTACGATGCAAAACATTTTCACCACCATGCACGTTGACTAACAATTTTATGTAAATAGGCCCCGACGTTACCACATTCTTTGGTTGATCTCAATAGTGCAACGGCAGGCATTCTCACAGGATGCCTGTTTCTTCGTTTGAGTGCATCAGGTTACTCCTCTAGGATTCCAGAGATTGTGAGACATACTCCCATGCCAAATTGTGACATATTCTTCCACCTGTTACGCAGAGGTGCGGAATAAGTAGGAGTAATTCACGTCTGGTTGCTGAGGAAAATTCTGGCATTCTCGGCTATCGGACTCTCGCTCTCCTCCAAACTGAGATACAGGATCTCGTGACTGAGGGAAGAACCATAGGTAACTGTGTAGTTGATACTACAGATGTCACTGGTTGATGAGTGGCACGGCTCTTACTACGCGATCAACGTCACATATATTCTACACAAGATGTAGAATTATTTTCAATACACACACACACACATATACACACACGCACGCACACACACACTCACACACAGCTACCACTTCTTTATTGAATTCTTTCTCGGACTGACGAAAGCAGGCTTTCGAGTGAGTAGGGAGTCACGGGTCACTGTTTGCGCACAGCAACGAAAGAACTTTGACAAGCAGACAAATAACCGATTGATTGTTTAACCAATACGTTAAACAAAAGATTGATGAGTTAGTTGGTTAGATAGTTAACCAACTGACTAACAATAAAGAAGTTGAATTGAACCTGTGCGTGTGTTTATCATTATTGGTGTAATAACGCTTCCAAGACAATAAAATTTGTTTCAACACGATTTCGCATCAAGAATCTTGCAAACTCGATACGAAAATGAAATAATGCATACACACACATACATACATATCTACATACAAACATACATACATACATACACATGAATACATACGTACATACATAATACATAATGCATACATACATACACACATACATACTTACATATATGCATACATACATATACACATACAGACATTCATACATATTTACATATATACATACGTATATACATACATACATACATACATACATACATACATACATACATACATACATACATACATACATACATACATACATTCATGCATGCATGCATGCATATATGTATAATAAACAAAACAGCATATATCAGAATCATAGTACATTTAAATATCACATAGCCTTATTCTGGTATTTAATGGTAATATAAGCGCATTCCCTGTACACTATAAATGTACGAAAAAGTGGTAAGAGTCTCCTGACAGACTGTTTCATCATTTGTTGACAGTTACTCACAGAAGACTTACCCGACATTCTTCCTCAATTATTAACGTCGGTCAACTGCTACTTAAGGTAGCCGTAAATTAAACTAGTACAGTAGTGCACAGCTTCATTCACATTTTTATGTTTTCGAAGATTAGAAATTCATCTACGCGTAACTCAGAAGAACCGAGATAAATACTAGAAAGCCTCACTGTGCGGTTAGATGAAAGCACACTATTTTTATACTTATTGATACGCGGAATAGTGTAGGGTTTCTTATTGCGGACCGTTTCAGAGTTGGTCGCTCGTCAGAGTGGACAAGCTTGGCTTGCTTAGACAATCAAACTACATGTTAGATGCTATATAAATGTATGCATATCTGTATGTATGCACGTATATATATATATATATGTCATTACCCCCAAACTTTTGTGAGTTAAATTATGCAAACACTATATATGAGAGAGATTTTCTTTAAGTATTAGAAATAGCCTTAAAAAAGTTTTTTAGCTGCTATTTCTAATGAGTTCAGTATGCGGCAAAGTAATTTATTTTACTAAGCCCTTTTATATAATGTAATAATTTGAATTCGCCTTGAATGGTCCCTTTGCATTGAACACTTGGTGAAATTGATTAATAATTAATTAATTTTGCCCTCAATTGTTGAAATTATAATTAATCTCCCTCTTAATGCTTCGGACTTTACCGAAATAAGCATAGAGTTTGATGATTTTAACCCACGCTGGTGGAAAGGGGAGAACAGAGATTCTTCGCTTGCTTATTTTGAATTTGTTGACACTGTTAGTTGGGAGCAGATCTTCGAGAGGGTATGTTCTTATTTTCAGTGTTTCCAAATCCAAACCAAGAATTTCCGAGCCGATGATAGAAATGTTGTTTTGACTAATCTTGAAACGTACGTTCTCGAATAACCTTAGCATTTGATTTTTCGATGTCATTACCCCCAAACTTTTGTGAGTTAAATTATGCAAACACTATATATGAGAGAGATTTTCTTTAAGTATTAGAAATAGCCTTAAAAAAGTTTTTTAGCTGCTATTTCTAATGAGTTCAGTATGCGGCAAAGTAATTTATTTTACTAAGCCCTTTTATATAATGTAATAATTTGAATTCGCCTTGAATGGTCCCTTTGCATACTGAACACTTGGTGAAATTGATTAATAATTAATTAATTTTGCCCTCAATTGTTGAAATTATAATTAATCTCCCTCTGATTAATGCTTCGGACTTTACCGAAATAAGCATAGAGTTTGATGATTTTAACCCACGCTGGTGGAAAGGGGAGAACAGAGATTCTTCGCTGCTTATTTTGAATTTGTTGACACTGTTAGTTGGGAGCAGATCTTCGAGAGGGTATGTTCTTATTTTCAGTGTTTCCAAATCCAAACCAAGGAATTCCGAGCCGATGATAGAAATGTTGTTTTGACTAATCTTGAAACGTACGTTCTCGAATAACCTTAGCATTTGATTTTTCGATGTCATTACCCCCAAACTTTTGTGAGTTAAATTATGCAAACACTATATATGAGAGAGATTTTCTTTAAGTATTAGAAATAGCCTTAAAAAAGTTTTTTAGCTGCTATTTCTAATGAGTTCAGTATGCGGCAAAGTAATTTATTTTACTAAGCCCTTTTATATAATGTAATAATTTGAATTCGCCTTGAATGGTCCCTTTGCATACTGAACACTTGGTGAAATTGATTAATAATTAATTAATTTTGCCCTCAATTGTTGAAATTATATATATATATATATATATATATATATATATATATACATACATATATATATATATACATATGTATACATACATATTATATACGTATACATATATAAATATATATACACATATACATACATACACACACACACCAGACACACACACACACACACACACCCACATATATATAAACACACAATCAACACACGCACGCAGACCAGAAACATGATATATACATATATAGGCACATAGATTTATGTTCATAAGCATAGCTTTTTAACTATCAATCTAATTGTCTCGCTCTACCTCTCTCTCTAACTCTCTCTCTCTCTCTCTCTTTATATTATATATATATATATATATATATATATATATATATATATATATATATATATATATAATATATATATATATGTATATGTATATGTATATACACATGGCAATGTGTGTATTCGTAAGCCTTGCCTCAGCTATATACACATACAATTACATTTTGTTAAAGAAAATCAATTTTGCACAACCTATATCAATGGGTCATCGTTTGATTGCATTGCCAAATGAGGTGCCAAGACATCCTCCCACTTTTCCTCTTACACTTCCTCCTTCACCATGATGACTACGGCGATGATAATGATGGTCATCATCACCATCAGCATCATTAGCAGCAATATCATGATTATCATGAATGTCATAATCACAGTCATGTTCGCCATTGTTAGCATCCGTTCCATTTCATGATTATTATAATCATCACTTCACTTCTATCTACCAGCAGTAGCAGCAGTAGTAGCAGCAGCAGCAGCAGCAACATCATCAGAAGTCTATAAGCAATGCACCACATGGGAATGGTCTATATTTATAAATGATAATGAATAAGTCAGTTTGGCATTAGTTTTCCAATAACGATATCGTCCAACCGTTTAGTGCGTCTATAATCACCCATTTCCCCCTCCACCCGCGCCAATACAGCCCCTTCTCTCTCCTCTTACCCTTCTTTCTAAATCACCTCCGCCACCTTCTAAACGGCTCTCAACACCGTATTTGATTCAACGATAATTATATTAATTAAATCTGTCTGGATGACATACGGTTATTTTGTCTGTCAGATATTTATCTCGAATTAACACACACACACACACATACATACACATACACATACACATACACACACAGATATATATAAAATATTATGTCGTTTCAGAAGGGAATTGTTTAAGATTCAGACTTCATGCTGTGACGGATTTCCCTTTATAAGGGAATCAGATGAAAGGTGATGGGTAAGAACAGATAGAAACATTTAACGTTTATTTTCAAATTAAGTTAAAAGATAAGACAAAAATATATGCATAAAAAAAAATAATTATGCCATATATTTGAGAGATTGAATTGCGATATTTGAAATGAAATCATTAAACATATTACGATTATCACATCTGGTGATTACCTTTTGTTAATCTTAAAACTGAATTTTTAAATTTCGTTTTTGGATTTGGTTTGCAAGATTCTTTATATGAGTTCGTGTGTTGAAGCATATTCTGTTGTGTTTGGGGAGAGTCATTTTCTTTTTGTGCATTATAATATATCACACTCACCGGTAAAATTTCCACTTTTTTCTTATTTTTATTTCCCTAAAATTTTTGTTGCGTCTTGCAACATTTTTCAATAGTTAGCATCTTAAAATTTCAAAATGGACTCCGTAAACACCAATAGTTTCAGCCTCATGGTTCCAACACGATATTAAAGATGCTTTTTGCAGTAATTTTGACGGTAATGGAAGTAAATGTCGCAGAGTTTGGAGAATCAAGACGAAAGCTAATTGATTCACTGAGTTAAATAAATGGCTTTTCGTATTTAGAATTGACAAACGAAGGCCGGTTGACCGCATTTGCTATGAGAAGCTGGAGGAATGTCGTGTAGTGACATACGTGATAATCGAAACCTCCTAGCTACAATCGGGAATCAAAGTTGGGTCGAATATTCTGAGAGTTCACTGCTAATGTCACTTAATCCCTGACAGCAGGGACACGGCAGGGTGGTTGCCGCGCCGGACAAAATGCTTAGCGGCATTTCTTCGTCGTTACCTTCTGACTCCAAATTCTGCCACTTGCAGCCTTACAAGCACACATATATTGGCTTTAAATGTTGGCACAAGGCCAGCAATTTGGGGGAAGGGGTTAAGTCGATTACATCGACTCCACTCTTCAACTAGTACTGATTTTATCGATTCCGAAAGGATGAAAGGTAAAGTCGACCTTGGGTTAATGCAAAGATCGATGAAATGACGCTAAGTAATTTTCCCGGTGTGCTAACCATTCTCCCAGCTTCAAGCACACATATATCTATTTCTTTATTGCCCCCAAGGGGTGGGGCTAAGGACAAAGGGATTAAGTCGATTACATCGACTCCAGTGCGTAACTAGTATTTACTTCATCGACCCCGAAAGGATAAAAGGCAAAGTCGACCTCGGCGGAATTTGAACTCAGAACGTAGCGGCAGACGAAATACGGCTACGCCTTTCACCCGGCGTGCTAACCTTTCTGCCAGCTCACCGCCATTCATGCGCACACATATCGACAAGGGAAAGTCTGACGTTGACGTCGTAGTGTTAAACTTGCAACAGTTTTGTGAGACTGTTCGACGAAGCTGGCGGAAGGCGAAACCTGTAAGTTTCTATTAAATTCTGTCTAAATAAATTTAATTCTCCTTTAAATGTATTGAATATTGCTATATTTACTTATACGATCGGCTGCGCATTTCCACCACTTATTTGACACATGTTACACATTCGACGTTTTTCGGCACAGTTCTTCCTGTCGGCTTTTATACGCAAGGTATCGATCAGCTTTGAGGCGGCGAGCTGGCAGAAACGTTAGCACGCCGGGCGAAATACGTAGCCGCATTTCGTCTGCCGTTACGTTCTGAGTTCAAATTCCGCCGAGGTCGACTTTGCCTTTCACCCTTTCGGGGTCGATAAACTAAGTACCAGTTGCGTACTGGGGTCGATCTAATCGACTGGCCCCCTCCCCAAAAATTTCGGGCTTTGTGCCTAGAGTAGAAAAGCATTTGAAAAGAGACAAAAAAAAAGAGAAAAAAAGAAAAAAGACAAAAAGAAAAAAGAAGGGCTGCTCAGTTTGATGAAATCTGTACCTCAAGATTGTGATGAGTTTTATTTCTATTGTAATTCTGGCTATAAAAGTCTGGTTTGACTTTACCAAATTTATTCAGTAATAAGTAAACCCATAGCTTAGATTGAGGACCAAAACTAGATCATTGTACGTATAAGCTCATAAAGATCGAATAATTTTCTCATGTTTATCTGCAAAGTAATACAAAGCGTTTTTCAAATATTTAAGTCAATATTTCTGTGTTTTTGTCAATTATGTAACGTTTTGGCAACATCTTGAAGGTTATCTCGTGACAAACCTCCCAATCATAATTTCCTATCACTCCTACCTGAATACGTGTCATCAATCTCACATAGAAGATACAATTTTCATGTCAGTTCAGAGTTTAAAACATGAAAAAACAGGAGTAGTTTATAGTCTAAAAACATTAAACATTTCCTGGGATAAAATCTGACATGTGCGATAAGAAAAGGATACATGATGTGAATCCATTCTTTATAAGTAAAACTGTAAGACGTAGTAAGACAACTTCCTAGTTTGAAATTTAACTCAGCTAAATTAACTGGAGAAGAAAATTTATTGTTAATGAACGTATTTCAGGTAACATCAGGGTACAAGTTAATTGTAATATATAAATGCGATAATAAAGAAATATTAGAGAAAGGCTAAAATCATTCTCTATCGTTAAACAAATAAGGTAGACAATTCTCAAAGTGATTTCGTCTTACTCTGACCTCAACAGCGATATGTAGTTATCATGTTCTTGTCGAAATAATTTACAATGAATGACCCACTATTTGCATACTAAAACATGATGTACAAACTAGAATCTTTCAGAGATTAAATAATACATGTTTAAAGACTCAATCTAGAAAGGAATTGAGTTCCAGAAATACTGTACTTTTTTACTGTCTCCGGTAGAAGTTCGTAGGTAATAGAGAGTTACGAGGATAACTTTGCAGCCGCGTGGATTAAAACTAGAGACAGCAAGTGTTTTCTTAGTCCCTTTTGCAGGATTTTATTGATTACCTGAACGATTTTGTGTTACCATTGAACAGAAACCTGGTTCACTAAGCACCAAAGACCAATATAAGTTATTTTTATAAGTCATCACTTTCTCTAAAATTTTCATACAAATTTAACTTAGTACCGCTAACATCTAAAACAAACAAATGCTAAATGGGACAGAATAGAAAATTGGATTATAAAACCTTGTACAAAATTAAAGTCTGTTTGATTAATGTCCTTGAGCTGGAATTGAAACCGAATCAGAAATGGTACTTTAGCTCCGGTCGCTTAACTCCTATTTAATTCTTGTTTGTCCTCATTTTCAGTTGACTGAAGATGAATGGTAGGCTACTAACATTTAGTTACATTACTAAGGTCCTTTGTTCAAATCCTATCCAGTCCAATTCGGAGTTCAGTCCCTACGCCCCCCCCCGATATCGATAAGCTCCCTATTAGTGATGTAGAAGGGTCCAGCTCAGCCACAAAATGTTTATAAGTTTCGAGCTTACGATGGAACCGTGTGCATGATCGATCCATCTCTTAGAAATAACTGTCAAATCTCCATCACATTGCTTTGTACAGTTTTAAAAAGGGAGAAAGAACACACTGGATAATGTGGGCTTGGATATACAAAAAGAACGGGATTTTCACGACCGGAGCATATTTCT
>NC_043001.1:104937709-104975209 GCF_006345805.1 Octopus sinensis | reverse complement strand
TGTAGGTAACTGTATTACATGAAATACGTATTTCGTAAATATATATCAGTGTATAAAGCTATCGACCAGGCTATCGGATGTCCTTATACAACGCTGGTAACCAATGCGCTTCCACGCGTTGTTGTAGGGCAGTGGTTCCCAACCTTTTAATTACCAAGGACCGCTCTTTATGTAAGTGAGTTTTCCTACGGATCCCCAGGATAATGAAAGGTCTGTCAGCTTAACAGGTCCACGGACCACCAGCGTTACCTTTGTGGACCACCAGGGGCTCCGCGCACCACAGATTGGGAACCACTGTTGAAGGGTTTGAATGAGGCCAGTCCGCTGCCTGGGGATATAAATGCGTACAAGTCAAAGCTAATGGTATACAAATGTCTCACACTCATAAATTTGAAGTCGCATGAAAGCGAAACGGCCTTAAAAAGAAATCATGACGATTGCATCGACCCCTAGTGCGTAACTGGTACTTATTTAATCGACTCCGAAAGGATGAAAGCAAAATCGATTTCGGCGGAATTTGAACTCAAAAAACGTAACGGATATATATATATATAACTCCTAGTAAATAAATGCTTTGAGCGCGTTTTTCTTTCATGTGGCCACTTCCTCGCATATATATATATATATATATATATATATATATGTCATGAGTAGAGGAAGAGTACACACGAAGATGGAAAGTGTCGCCGAGGAGGTCACAGATGTGTGACGAAAGATTTCCAGACGATGGGCATGGGTTAGAAGAAGAACAGTAAACGAGTGAAGAACGAATATAGAGTGCGTGTGTTTATTTGCCACAAAAACAAAGAAAAATACAAAAACAAATGACCATCTCGAAATACAATCATATATATATATATATATATATATATATATATATATGAAATGTATTGGTATCTAGAAGACCCAAAGAGTGTCAGGTAACGCTAAGTAAGTGCTAAGGACATATCGTAGTTAAACTCTTGGTTCGCTAGTGATACGAGTAAGAAGTCTAATGTGGGTCTTGTACTATCATGCATGTATATATATTGTATAAAGGATGATGGGTATCAAATGAGCAGAAGAAAAGTACACACGATCCTTTATACAATATAGTCTACACAATACTTCATAGTGAATATATATATATTTATGTATGTGTGTGTGTCTGTGTGTTTGTATGCATGAATGTATATCCTTCCTATTAGACCTTGTCTTGCCGCCGAAACAAGGAGAAGGCTATCGATGGCAGAAAGTGGCCAGAGGCTTTCATCCAATGCTTACCTGAGTGGAACAGTATTTAACATTTACATGCATCAGTTCACTTGCTGTTGGCGGACATGACCTGTTTTTAACCGACTTAGGTCTTGTCTGTCAATATACTTAACTCTTAGTCATTCGTGCGCACACACACACGTGAATGTATATAGTGATTATAGAACTGTATAAGATAAGGCTACAGCTTCAAATAACAAAGCGACTCCCACTGCTTGTCTCATAAGAGCAACGTATGCGTGTCACTTTCCATGAAGACCGTCAGATTTAACCTTGTCTCGCAATCTCAGGTTCGTTGATGACTCTGGTGTCTGTGTACTTCGCTATGTCGCTCATGTCACTTTAAGGAATCTGACCTAAATGGCTCAGCGGATAAAGAATTATATTGTTGTATTTGTTTCTACTGCCCATGCGAAAAATATGCTACTCCGAGTCATTTCCGTAGTGACATAAATGTGTGTGTATATAAATATATACACACTTGTCATTCACATGTACACACACACACACACACACACACACACACACACACATATATATATATATATATATATATACATAATTAATACTTAATTAATTAATTTTACCCTTTGTTATTATATATATACTTAAGTAATACTTAATAATTTTACCCTATGTTATTATATATATTATATATATATATATATATATTATATATATATATATATTATACATATATTTATACATACATTATGTATATATATGTAAATAATATATATTCATTTATTTGTTTCAGTCATTAGACTGCGGCCATACTGGATCACCCCAGGGTTTATTCTTTGTAAGCCTAGTACTTAATCTAATAGACTCTTTGCGAACCGCTTAGTTATGGGGACATAAACACACCAGCATCTGTTGTCAATCGATGGTGGGAGTACAAACACCATATATATGTATATATATATATATCGTTGGCGATTTTCTTTCTCCGTCTTCCCTTCCTTGGACTTTTCCTTTTTTCTATATTTCTGACGAAGAGCTCCACTCGAAACGTTAAATCTATCTTCCCTTTCCTGAGCGTCCAATAACGCTATACGTGTTCTACGTCCTCGCGTGTTGATTTCTATTTGTTCATGTTGGATTAACTAAATATATATATATATATATATATATATTATATATATATATTATATATATATATATATATATATATATATATATATATATATATATGTCCTAATAAGTTGTAAATGAAAGGAAACACAAGTCTACACAATGAATGACAGTGTAAATTGAATTCGATTTGCTACAGGCGGCAACAGTTTGTGAAAAACAGAAACAGCTGTGATGTTAAAAATTATCTTCAAATTAACTACCAAACTTAATTGATTTTTAAGAATATTTATACTGTCGTTCATTCTGCGTGAAATAACAGCCAACTCTTCTTCAAGTCATTTCACTCAATGATCAGAACAATGTATATTTGATAATATAAACTTAGAACAGTGTCTGGCATTCACAAAAGACAGGACAATTGTTTGGAAAACTTTTGATCAACAGTAATGACCCGAGACTAAACAGTAATAAAAGCAACTTGTACATTATCCTCAAAGGAAAATGATATCTCAGTCAACCTTATCTAGAAGTGAAGAATAAAAGACGGAATGCGACAAGACAAAAGCAAAAGATCATTAAATAGAAGATAAACTACATACGAAAGAAAATAACAGATTACGTGAAGAGATAGTGTGAGGGGAAAAGTCACTCTGAAGAAAATATGTTTAAAAGAACTAAAATCAAATTACAACAAAAACAAATCACAGGAACTCGAAGAGGTTACCGTTTGTTGCGATTATTTAGCTGAGATCATACCGAAGAAAATGTACGATCAAACTTTTTCAGACACCATCATAGCGTCTTTTATATTTTCGGCGTCGTGTCTAGGATTGCGTAGTCTAATATGTTCTTCGGTTTCCTTATAATTTTGAGATATTCAGGCAAAAAATATTTTCTCTTTTATCAAAAGACACCACATGCAAGAGAAAATTATGCAGACCAGATTTACGTAGTTATGAATTGTCAACAAGACACATTTCTACAAAAACGAAAGAAAGTGTGTAAGGAAAAAATGATAAAATATGAAACCACGAAGGGCATAGATTAGATTTTATTCTATATTAAGTATTCATTCCTCTATACACGCTGTGTGGTACAAATGTTCCTCATTCACCAATTTGTTTTGGTTGTGATGAACTAAATTTACTTATGTAAAATAAGTTTCCGACTACCAAAATGTCTTGTGTGTTGGGCAGACAGGCCCTCCTAGATCTGGAGTTATCAGCAAAAGAAGGCGATACTCTCACTTGTACACATTTATATCTCTGCATGTACATCAGAAATATAAAAAAAGAAACTCCTTTCAATTTAACAAAGAAGGTTCATAACTGAAGCTATTTTTATAAATACAAACGAACAAAAGCGTCTTAAATGAAACCTTGGTACGAAGAAAAACAGAAGAGATAGAAGAAGGATAAGAAAAAGAAGAAGACGAAGGAGAAGATGAAGAAGAAGAAGATGAAGACGACGAAGAAGAAGAAGAAAACCTATCAAAATTATAATTATAATGGTGATGAGTTGGCAGAATCGTTAACATGCTGGGAGAAATGCTCAGCGGCATTTCGTTCGTCTTTACGTTCTGAGTTCAAATTCCACCGAGGTCGACTTTGCCTTTCATCTTTTCGGGGTCGATGAAATAAGTATCAGGAAAGTACTGGAGTTGATGTAAATCGACTTAGCCGCTCCCTCGAAATTGCTGGCATTGTGCCAAAATTTGAAACCAAAATTATACTTTGAGATAAAAGATTAAAAATAATTAAAATTTAACAACAGAAATTTAATTAAACTAAGCAGTTCGTGTCACATATTTAATAAGGTTTATAGTCACACCCTAGAAATAAATCTACAATCGGTAAATGCTAAAGAATTACAATAATACCAACTGCAGGTGGTTTATGACTTTTGTTCTCTGCTCTGCCAAATCTGACAGACTAAACAGACTAATGGCTACCATGCTGCATGTTTAGTCATTAACTATTTCATTTATGAAGCCTTTCCCAGGAATTTTAATCTCTCTCTCTCTCTCTCTCTCTCTCTCTAAAGGAATTATAGGTTAGGATGAACGCCTGGCACTTATTTTCATCGCTTGATACAGGACCTGTTATACAGAGAAATTGTTAAGAAACTACAAACCACACGAATATTAAATTGATTGAATGATCCTATAATTTCTGAGTTGTACTTACGCGAGAGAATTGATCTAAGATCATGTGTTAGAACTGAGGCAACATGGAAGAGTCATTTCAGCCAGTTAGAAAAACACACAATTGCTATCTTCATTTTCGTATTTTAATTAGTAATTTTAGTATTTTAATTATCAATAGGCGCAGGAGTGGCCGTGTGGTAAGTAGCGTGCTTACCAACCACACGGTTCCGTGTTCAGTCCTACTGCGTGGCACCTTGGTCGACCAATGCCTTGTGAGTGGATTGGCAGACGGAAACTGAAAGAAACCCGTCGTATATATGTATGCATGTATGTATGTATGTATATATATATATATATATATATATATATATATATATATACGCGTGTGTGTGTGTGTGTGTGTATGTGTGTGTGTGTGTATGTGTGTGTGTGTGTATGTTTGTGCGTCTGTGTTTGTCTCGCCAACATTGCTTGACAACCGATGCTGATGTGTTTACATCCCCGTAACTTAGCGGTTCGGCAAGAGACCGATAGAATAAGTCCTGGGGTCGATTTGCTAAAACTAAAAATGGTGCTCCAGCATGGCCGCAGTCAAATGACTGAAACAAGCAAAAGAGTAAAAGAGTAAGCGTAATCGTATTTTAAATTATCACAACCCTTTGTCAAGGTTCTGCAACGCTAATCACAGACACGATTTCACTGTATCTTTTTACAGTTATTTTGGAAATGTATGTATGAAATTCTGTACGATAGTTGCCTACTCTATGTATATATGTATATATATGTACGATGAAGGCGGCGAGCTGGCAGAAACGTTAGCATGCCGGGCGAAATGCGTAGCCGTATTTCGTCTCTCGATACGTTCCGAGTTCAAATTCCGCCGAGGTCGACTTTGCCTTTCATTCTTTCGGGGTCGATAAATTAAGTTGCAGTTACGCACTGGGGTCGATATAATCGACTTAATCCGTTTGTCTGTCTTTGTTTGTTCCCTCTGTGTTTACCCCTTGTGGGTAGTAAAGAAATATATATATATATATATATATATATATATATATATGTATGAAGCAATCTATAAATTCTACAACCGTTGGTTCTATACACTTATGTAGCTCACGTGTAGTTGACAGAAAGACGCATTAAGTGATATTACAAAAGCAAAAACTCTGTCACCGTGGTTCACTAACAAATTTACCTTATGCTCACACTAGCATAATAATCGATTCTTTAATGATTCACCTGCAGCACTGGTGAAATTCAGTCCCAAATGAAACACCAACGAGAAAATGAAAGACCTCGTAAAAAACAACAAAATTATATAATATATTAATTGGCTAAACAAACTTTGCCAGTAAAGCCATAAACGCAACCGAACTTACGTCAGAGGAAAACCATCCAATGAACTGCAAGTCCTTTCAATTAACGGTGCGCAATAAAAGCGCGGCAATCAAACACTTATGCACTCTTCACATTCTTTAACCATAAATATAAAGGAGAGGAAAGAAGAGTGAAAAACTGCAATCTCAACAGTTTAACTAAGTTTCATGTAGTTTCTAGTAGGTGCAACATGGAGAAGAGTAAATATTAATAACCTGGAGAAGGAAGAAATATATAATTCAATCAATAAGTAGTCTTCGTACTAACGTAATGATAAACTGTTGGTGAATAAATTCTATGAAATGGATTACAGTTCTCATTTAAAGTTCATTACAAGGGGACGAGAAGCGATAAACTTTGCACAGTTTTATTTCTTTGCTTCAGGTGTTAAGTTCCATACTCGTCCGTCATTAGTGTAATTGGAGCTAGCAATAATTCTAATAATTATATCTCTCGATGTCGTCTAAAATCATTGGTCGTATTTCAATGTATGAAATATTCTTCGTTCAATTTTTAAACGCGGAGCCGCCATTAAAGTACTGTTTTAGATTTTTAAGAAGTTAAAAAAAAAAAAAAAGCGTCAGCTTTAATATTGGTTTTAGATTTTGGTACCAGGGTTCCAGCTTCGGTGTAGGGGATTAGTCGATTTCATCGACCCCAGTGCTCGAGTGACACTTATTTTATCGACTTCAAAAGGATAAAAGACAAAGTCAACCACGACGGAATTTGAACTTCGAACATAAAGACGGACGAGACATCACTAAGCATTTTACCCGGAGTACTAACGGTTCTGCCAGCTCACTGCCTTAACGATAATAATAATAATAATATAATAATAATAATATAATAATAATAATAATAATAATAATAATAATAATACAGTACATACAGACCGAACCATCAAGGCCAATAAACCAGATATTGTTGTGAAAGACCAAAACAATAAAGTTTGCTTATTGATCGACATGAGCATCCCCTGTGATCATATTATCTCAGCGAAAGAGTTTGACAAGCTCAGAAAATATAAAGACCTACTCATTGAAATTGAGAAAATGTGGCACCTCAAGGCGGTTACAATACCAGTGATCGTAGGAGCACTAGGAATGATCAAGAAGGGAACCGAAAATTATATGAGAATGATCCCTGGCTTACCATCCCTGCAAGAAGTGCAAAAGATTGTCTTAACTGGTACATCACACGTATTGAGAAGAGCATTGTCGATGTGAGAACTGTTGCTGCTCATGTATTTTAATTTAACTTAAAAAAACATGTAATGAAAAGAAATATTACAAGTAACTGCAGAATATGTGGAGATGGACAAGAAACAATAAATTATATTATCTCTAGCTGCCCAGTCCTGGCTAAGAAGGAATATATTCACAGACATGACAGAGTTGGAACCTACATACATTGGAAGCTATGCCAACATTATGGAATAACAACAGAAAAAAGATGGTATAGGCACACACCAGAAAAGGTCACAGAAAACGAGAAAGCAACCATACTCTGGGATATGCCGATACACACAGATAGAGAAATTAAGGCCAACAGACCAGATATAGTTGTCAGAGATCATGAAGAAAAAAATGCTTTCTAATTGATGTATCAATACCGGCAGATGACAACGTGTCTCTAAAAGAAATGAAGAAACTCTCAAAATACAAAGACCTGGAAATAGAGGTAACTAGAATGTGGAATCTGAAAACAGAAACAATTCCTATCATAGTAGGTGCATTAGGCATGATAAAAAAATATTCAGACAAATACATAACAAAAACACCAGGACTTACAAACACATATAACATACAGAAAATTGCACTACTAGGCACTGCACACATCCTACGCAGAACACTTTCCATACAATAACCATCAGAGCATCACAACAAATCACAGCACATACCCAAGGCACACAGAGCTGCGCTCGGTAGTGAAGTGAAAGCACGCTATAAAAATAAAACTACTGAATAATAATAATAATAATGCCCTGATGCAGTACCAGGCAGTGGCTCTCATGGCTTCTGATCTTAACTGATCGCAAGTGTTATCATGTACATTGTTTTGTCTTGGTATAAAAGATGGGCTACAGCAAATATTCTCCTCAATACCACAGATTTGCTTGTCAGTTGTTTGACCGTAACCAGTTGAGCATGTCCCTTAGTGGCTGACGATATGTGCATCTCTGATCACGAGCAGAAGTAGTGGGGGAGCATTATAGCCATGTGTTGAGAGGGATTCTTTGGGGTTTGAATGATTCACCTCTGGAAACATGGGTGGTTCTTTCAACATCCTTAAACAACCCTTATTCAGGGACCTTTTGAGCGGGATGGGCTACTCAACCTGAAGAAAATTCTAACTGGGCCCCACCTGCAAGGTCATGTTCTGTTTATCTTGATATGAGATCACCATGTCGCGCACATATGGTTGTGATGCATGTGCCTGGTGTACCCTTATCAGGCGGGTAGTCATGATGGGTATATTGGGCTTCGTATATTTTACCCCAGTGTCACTTTGATGGCATGAACTGCTCTCTCACTCAATAATAATAATAATAATAATAATAATAATAATAATAATAATAATAATAATAATTATTATTATTAGTTTTATTGTTATTATTATTATTATTATTATATCTGAAAGTTAAGCAACTGTGCTCGAGAAGCAATGCGGTGTCGTTCAAAGAATGCGAACCCTCGTTATGTCGGTGTTGTCAGATGGTGTTACATTTCCTACTTAGCCATCCATGTCCTGAAATTCATTTTTCCCCCTTTTCTTTCATTCCTAAATGCTATCGGGTTTCTATTTACAAAGTATATCGTGACTAATATCGATTTCTGTCGTTTGGATTAACACAGCCGCAAATATAAGCGAGAGAGTTTGAGAGAAAGGAAGGCGAGGGGGTGAGAGAAGGGGAGGATATGAGAGAGAGAGAGAGAGAGAGAGGGGGGGGGATCGATTTAATCAAAAAATCCTCTCTGTTTGAATGGTACATATTTTATCGACTCTGGGGAAATGAGAAGCAAAGTCGATCTCAGCTGCTTATGGAATAAGAACATAACGAAACAGTGCGTGGTAACATTTCTTCTTCTTCTTCTCTACCATTCACCTTGCAAAACTGTGACACACGAAAATAAGTAAAAGTGCAATTACTTGAAAGAATGTTCTTTTCTTTTCTGTATTTAACAAATTGTTCTTCCATGAATGATAGAACTATCTTCCGTTCATGTGGTTAAAACCTATAGAAATAAAACAAAAGAAACAAAATATCGGTTACCATCGTTTAATTCTTTATCAATTTTGTAAAAGAGTATCATAAAACAAAAAAAAAAATGGTTTTCATCACACATATTTTTGTTATAAGATTTGGTGCATTTCCTTCTACCATTTCCTGTTTTCAAGTTTCCCTCTTTATTCCCGTTCTTCCTTCTTTCCTATTATTTTCTTCCTCTTTGTCCATTCACCTACTTTTACCTCATTCACTTTTCCCACACTGTATATACATGTATATGTATATATATATATATATATGTATATGTATATGTATATCTTTATGGATTATTTTACCTGTTTTTTACTTAATATTTGAGAGCGGTTGGGTTCAGTTTTAGTATTCTCGTTTGTCAGAACAGTCGAGTTTATTTCAGATATTCTCGCTTTAAAATTCATCTCTGGCTAATCGTTGAGAGGACGCCGGCGTTGTCGTTAGTGTTTCGTATGATTTAGTGAGTTGGAAATGTATACGCTCCTTGTGAGTATCGTTTTTAACTGTTATTTATTGAATTGTTGGATTGCTGTTACCTGTTGCACTCATTGTTACCGTCTTTTAACTTTATTCCCCATTTATGGGTGAAATTGTGAACATTATGGAAGGTACAGCAGTGCAAGCGGGCAGTTATGCTGCAGTGACTGGCAAAAGCCTGTCAGCGGAGGGACTGCAAGTCAAGGAAATTAGTTGAAGGAGAAAAACTTTAAAAAATACAATGATTTATTGAGAAAGGAGAGAGATAGTTTGAGGTTGACGCACCCCCACAGAAGTAATAAATAAAACGAAGAGGGTAACAATTGTGTACAGAACATTAAAAATTGGAACAAAAAAGGTGGAAATAGCAGCAGTAGCGGAGGTCGAGGAGTGCCTCAGAGAATTTTAGAACGTAGTGACTTACTACACCAGAGGAAGGAAATACGGCACAGTGGAGGTACGCATCGTGAGTGAAGAAGAAGCGAGGAAATACTCCACTGTGCCTTTGAGATCAGCAGAGTGGGCCCTGCTACCGACATACTGTGGCAAACGTGCGGCCAGAGTAAGAATAGGTAGAGTTTCCCCAGAAATTGATGAGGCGTTGCTGGTGGCAGCCATCCTCTTTAACACAGAGGAGGACACTGAGATAATAAAAATATCAAGAACTACGGAGGTGAAATGATGAGGGTATTGACTAGAGGCATTGGTCCATATAAGCTTGCCAGACTTGCACAAGATTGCGGAGGAACTGATACTGCCGGACGAAGCAAGGTTGATAATTGTGGGGTAAGGGGACACATGAAAGCAAGGTGTCCCCAGCAACAAGAAAAGGAAGTAGTACAAGAGAAGCAGGAAGAGGAAGAGGAACAAAGAGCGGAGGTACAAATGCAAATAAGCGAAAAGTTAGAAAATGTAGGAGAAAAATATACAGTTGGAAAAAGGAAGAAGAAAAGAGAGGAGAACGTTAATTCACCACCCAAAAGTTCATACAAAAAGAGAAAAGAAAATATAGAGAAGAATCACTGCGAAAGACAAGATATACCCCCCCCCCAAAAAAAGAGAGAAAATTACGGAGGAGGAAGGAAGTGCACAGAAAGGAAAGGAAGAGAGAAGAGAGATAGCAACAACAAAGAGTAAGAGAGATACAGGTATGGATGAGACACCAATACCAGGAACATCAGGAGAGAATAACGACGGAAAACAGGAGTTGGTACCGAAAGGAAAACACATTCGAACGATGATAAACTATAAAAAGAGTGTAGAGATCGAAAGATTACAAAAATGAAAAACGGAATCAGAGAGGGAGTGTACCGAGAACGACGAGGTGGTCTTGCTTGAGAGAGACAGAGGTGAAAGGTTAAAGGAACTATTTGGTGACAAAATGGAAATATCGCCGTTACAAGTTCGATTCGATGAGATGCCACCAGTGGCATTTGAGGATATAATACAATATGTAATATGAAAGTGGAATATTTAAAATTTCAAAATAATGACTTTTCAAGCAAAAACAAACAAAAAAGAACAATGTTAATATGTGATACATAACCAATTAAATGACACTACCTGCGTCTGGGTGCAGGGAAGACATTTCATTTTTCATGATATCATTATATTCATAATTTCGTTTGTTATGTTTTAAGTACCCCACTGTGTTGGGTTGTCTGTCCTTGTATTGTCCCTTCTCTGTAGAACCAATGTTCTCATAATAAAGAAAATAGGACGTGGATGTTGACTTGGCGGAGGTTTGCGCGCTTTGAGTGCTCTTGTTTTATATTATTTTTTATAAATTCTATATATTTATTTTATCATAAATGCGAAACACCTCCACAGAGGAATCGACGTAACTTTAAATAATAAACAGCGATAAGTGAACCGTGATATGGCGAGTGATTACTGCATACATACATATACACACATATAAATATATCTCAATTTTATTTCATTTAAAAAAATTTTATTCGTTTTCTTTCTACAGTTGTTTGCATGACTTACGTTAAATGCCATCAACTCTAATTGAAAATAACGAGAAATAATGCTGAAGCTTTTTTTTTGTGTTCTAATTTTCTAAATGTTCAGCTTCGAACGTTTGTTTTTGCCACTTTTAACTCAAAGCAATTTTAAGTCTGTCATGGGTATTGTGCTGAACTATTAATATTACAGGAATCTAACGTCGAGCGACATGTTTGAAAAAAAAACTGACCTCTTAAATTACCCAGAATAATTTTCAGTGCATAACAACTAAGTCAACATGCATACATACATACGTATACATACGTGTATACACACAGACACACACACACACACACACACATATGTATATATCTATGTATGTATATATATATGTATGTATGTATATATATATATGTATGTATGTATATGTATGTATATATATATATATATATATATATTAATACCAGCGATTATAATTATTTTTATTTTATCGCAATTTGATTTGTTTATATATATATATATATATATATATGGGGTAGAAAGGGCTCCTTAGCCGTAGTGAAGGCAATCTATCTAGGGAGATAACCTTACAATAAATCACTCGGTCCATAGCTTAGAAATACTGGGTTGGCGTCCGGCGGGAACAGCTCTGTTTCATGGAGGAGGAAAGATCTTCTTTAGTACTTGGTTGTACAATGCTTTCCAATGTGTGTAGTAGTGGCGCGCGCACACATTATTAGCCATTTGAAAAGACTATGAAAATCTCGACTACGGTCGAACAATGATGATGATGATATATATATATACGTATGTATGCATGTATTTGTATGTATGTATACATATATATATATATGTATATACATGTATGCATGCATATATATATATGTGTGTGTGTACATATGTACGTATGTATATATATATATATATATATATAATATATATATATATATATATATATATACATATTTATGTGTGTGTGTATGTAGACTTTTTCCTAAATAAAATTGCATTTCATTTCTGAAGCTCCGATGAGGCTATAGGGCGATACGCAAGCATAGCATTTCATAGCAGAAACAGCTGTGAGCTAATGAAGATCACGACTTGATTTCTTATTTCTTCATCGCTTCAATTTCTTATGCATATCCATAGATATTTTCAATATATTGCATTAATGCTTATGCAATGGAAAATTTATCTACACACACACACACACACACACACACACACACACACATACAGATACATATTCGTATTCATGGGATAATATAGGCAGGGTTTTAGCTGTGGTATCACACAGTGTTTTTAGTGCATTGTGATTCTGAGGTTATTCGTTTTCAGAGGAAAAAATAGCGTCACAGAAATCTTCCAAAATATATCGATATCACGTGATGCTATGTAAATTATTTGTGCACGAAAATATGTGACATGCAATTGGGAATAAATGATAGGTTCGTTTTTTATATCTATGAATCTATGCTTTTATCTATCAAAGCGTAGAAAATGTAAAAAAATATTAGAATGAAAAATGCTTGCTATTTGTCATGTTCCTTTTATTCTGCTAATACACACACACAAACACACACGCACACATTCACACATAGATATTAAGATACACGTACAGACACACATATAAAGGCAACAGATAGCCATAGTAATATGTCGATTAACAAAGTTAATATGCTTCACTTTTTAGTTCGCTATGATGTTCTCGATCAGAGAAAAGTAAAATAGTTTTTACGCATATTATCTCGTTTAATTATTGAAGAAAAAATATGAAAACACACTAGATCTAGAATGCCCCCACGTAAATGGAAGTGCGTCCTTGAACAAAATTATATTAAATTCAGCTAAAAAAAAAACGACTCTATACAGACTATCATTAGTTTATGGCACAAGGAAAACAGATAGAAGAACAAAAAATAAATACTGTGTCACAGGTTGAGTTAGGTTTCTATTTTTCATAAACAACTTCCCGAATGACGTCTGATTTTCTGCCTTCTTATCAACTCTTATTATTCTTTATAACAATTCCATTGTATTTTCCTTCAACTTCCAAGCATCGTACAATACATACATACATACATACATACATAAATACATACATACATACATACCTACATACATACATACATACATACATACATATACATATATATATATATATATGTATATATATATACATATATAATATATCTATATCTATATCTATATATATATATATATATATATATATATATATATATATATATATATATATATATATATATATATATAATATATACAGGAAACAATAAATAGTATATAAAGAGGGGGGAGTACGATTCAACAGCTGTTTCATGACCACTAGAAATGTTTCGATACAACATAGATCTATTTAATACTGTCGGCTATCTGGTAATTCTAAGGGTGAAAGTATCAAGGTAACTCATACATGCAAGTATGAATTTTACCTGTCAAAGTATTAATCTGCATTGCAGAAATAAATAAACTGACTGAAGATGAGGTACCCATTAGAAAATGGGTACCCATAGAAATGATGTTTCTTATGGTTTGGTTCATAGTTCCTTAAATTTACCTTTTGTCAATGGGTTTCCTCATAATTTATAATTGGTATACATTGCTGGGCTTGATTATCGTTGGAAATATCGAACCGAGGTGGAATGCACCGTTCTTTTGAATGTTAGTGTAACTGCTGCGTTGTTTTTGTAATAAGTTAATCGTCAGATTAAATGGGAAATAAGGACGATACTTGTGATGATTGAATGCTGAAAAAAAAGAAAGTCTAATTCTCCGTACAACATACACACACATACACATGCATGTATACATACATATATATATATATATATATATATATATATATATATATATATATATATAACGTCAGCAGTTCATATATCCCAAAAAGAAGCACACTCTAAAACATATATATATATATGTGTGCGTGTGTGTATATATATATGTGCGTGTATATGCGTGTGTGTGTGCATATATATGTGTGTGTATATATATGTGTATATATATGTGTGTATATATATATATATATATATATATATGTGTGTGTGTGTGTGTGTGCGAAAGTTCGTGTGTATAAGAAATAATTCATCTCCTCATCGATGTCAGATGAACTAAGCATTGATGCAGCTCAATTAGAACGTATTTTTTTGCGAAATATCAAAGTGAAAGAAATAAAAATTTTAATTGAAGAGGATATTCACAGGCAAAGAAATAGAATCATTGATGTTATTAGAAGTGTTTCACCATGTACACAACTTGCTATCATTGCTTTAATCATGTCGAATCTCAGCCGAATGAGATGCACGAGTGAGAAGCGACAGTACTCACCTGGTCGCTCGTCTTGCAAGACTACAATACAAATCACACACCACCATCTTGGGTGACATCGTTAATTTGTAGCTTATGTTTAAACCAAGCTCTGGTCTTTGAGTGCTTCTAGTGGAGTCCTCTCTGTTACAAACATTAGGAACAGGCACTCAGTGCGTATGTAACTTCTTCGCTTTTTCCCATCTGTTATGAATTAACTGAGATCCTATTTAGAAGATGAGCTTTCCCTGGTTAGCTGATGGAGATATCTGTCCTTGTATTATTAAAAGCTGGGGTGAATATATCCAGAGCAAAAGTATCAATCAGCTTTGAAGCGAGTGCAGTATACAAGCGCAAAAGGAGTGTAAACGCTTACTGCATCACTGCACAGGAAAAAGAGTGCATTGGGATGTTAGCCAAGTGTGTGGCTTAAAAAAAAAAAGCCAGAAAAGTGGTAAGAACACGAACCAGGAGCTGTGATAGAAAATGAGAATTACAAGCTCTTGTGGGATTTCCTAACAATAACTGACCATTATAGTGAAACAAGAAGATCGGATCATAAATGACAAAATAAACAGTGTAAGATCATAGGTTTTGAAAATCCTTTTGATAACAGGATTGATATAAAAAATACTGAAATATTGAGAAATATCCAGATCTAGCCAGAAAGTTGAGGAGACTGCAGTAACTGGTGCACTTAGAACCACATGCAAAAAGCAAAAATGCTACCAGGCAGAAGGGATTCGAATTGGAACTCGCATCGGCCAGCTGCAGAAAAGTACCATCCTATATATTCTGCAAGAATTCTAAGGAAGATTCTTCAGATTTGGGGAGACTTGCTGTCCCCAAAACATCAAGATAAAATACCTGCCCCCAAAATTAGCATGTACCAACGTAGTAGTAGTAGTAGTAGTAGTAGTAGTAGTAGTAGTAGTAGTAATGATAATGATAATAATAATAATGATGATGATGATGATGATGATGATGATAATTTAAAAGTTAGTGCTCCAGCACTAAACAAAAGGATAGGTGAATAAAATAATAATAATGATATTTCTTTTATTTCTTTATTCTTTATTTTTCCTTTCTCTCTGTGTGTCTTTCTTCCCCTTTTTCTCTGTCACATGGCTTTCTAAATGGTGTGTTTGTTTTAATGGCCCATCAGTGTATACAGTACATTTCTCTGCCCTAGGTGTCAGAAAGACACTCGGCAAGAAAAGGAAACAGAATTGAAAGAAAATGTTAATAATAATAATAATAATAATAATAATAATAATAATAATAATAATAGTAATAATCAACTGGCTGTACTTGTAGAGATACCAGGGCAGAAGATGCTTAATAGCACAAGAAGAATGTGTATAGCGGAAAGAAAAAGTATAGTAGAGTATTTATAGAGCGGCACAGAAAAAAACTACTAAAGCCAGTTAATAAAGAAGAGGTTATGAAGCGCGTAATAAGAGAAAAGGGCAAGAATGAAATACAAAGAGAGCACGCCAGAGAGGTCGAAGGGAAACCTCTGAATGGCCAATTTTGAAGAACCACTGAAGACGTATGTGGAAGAAAATCTGGGGCTTGGTTAAAAAAGGAGCCATTAAAAGAAGAAACAGGGAGCCGAGTTGTAGCAGCCCAGGCGATAAAAACAAACAACTTGAGAAAAAAAAATACATGGAGAGAATGTGTCAGAAAAATGTTGAGTCAGTGGAACTTTGAACAGTGGCACACATTGTGGAAGAATGCCCAAATTTGGCACAGGAAGAACATAAGAAATGGAGGCACGACCAGGTTGTTAAAGTTTTGCATTGGAAACTGTGCCAGAAATGCGGATTCGAAGCTGGAAACACATGGTACAATCATCGAGCCGAAAAAGCACCGAAGTCTGAGAAATGTAAGATTTTGTGGGATTTTCCTATTCAAACAGACAAGAAGTTAGAAAATAATAGATCCGACATAACGATTAGAGAAAAGGAAATGCGAAGTTGCTTACTTATCGATGATGCATCATGCCCTTTCATTCCAGGATTATGAAGAAAGAGGAAGAAAAATAATACAATTCCTTAAAATTTGGAACAGAAAAATTTCGGAGCATGTGGACAGTACAGGTCGTGACTATAATGATTGGTGCGTTGGGAACAGTGTGTAAATAGATAGACTAACGACGGAAAGAGATTGGAATAGAATGCACGGTAGAATTCCAACAGAAAGTTTGTCTCTTAGGGAGAGCAAGTGTTATCAGGTAGGGTCCTAAGGACTTGAAAGGCTGCTGAAAACTTGTGGATACCTAAGGTTACGAGCAGCAACCCGCTTTCCACATGAATCCTATCAAGAATAAGATCGAACCTGAGCCAAACACCAAAGGGTAATAATAATAATAATAATAATAATAATAATAATAATAATAATAATAATGATTGTTATTATTATTATTATTATTTGACCTCTTTCTCCATGCGACCTGTCAGCAAAATATCCACCATTCCCTCATCTAAAGATACTTTCAATAATTGTTTCAGAATGCTAGACTATCTAAGCCTCAAGTCATACAAGTCCATTTTAAGAATATCCTATCTTATTATAGATGCTATTTTTGTTTCTATGTAATTTTTCTTTCAATTTTTATTATTTCCCTCCACTGCATTCCAAAAACCATGTTAGCGTAAAGCAATGTTTTATTAATAACACACATAACTCAAATCTTTCTAAAGAAATAAACTTTTTTTGTTTGCTTTTTTTTTAGCCCCAAGTTGTCTGCAATGCGTTATTGATTTCAGTGAGGAATCCAATATATTTTTATAATATTATTTGATTTTTTTTTCATTATTATTTGTATATTTGTTTCTCATATAGTACCAAATAGAAGAAGAAATATTCTTCAACTATCGATTCATGAGTGATATTTTGACATTTTGCTGTGCTGAACATTCACACGCCTGCAGTCATACATACACCAACAGACATATGTTTAATATGAAATCAAATAGTCTTGCTTTAGTTGCTCTCAGCATGTACATTTACATGAATATAAAGAAAGCTATCAGTTCGAGGTAGAATTTTACTATTATCATATATAACATCCAACAATAACAGAAATTCAGACGTGTGTTCATTAGTCACTCTTATTCACACATACTCCATTATTCAAACACTCAGCGACTTCCAGTTTACCATTTATTCACTTTAAACCAGTTATTCTTTGTCCCTCCCGATATTGGCTTCAAATTTTAACACAAGGCCAGAAATTTCAAGGGAGGGGCTAGGACGATGACATCGACCCCCAATGATCAACTGGTATTTATTTTATCCTCTCCAAAAGGATAAAAACCAAAGCCGACCCGACCTCGGCGGAATTTGAACTCGGAACGTAAAGTCGGACGAAATGCCGCTAAGAATTTTGCCTGTTGCAGTAACGATTCTGCCAGCTCATCGCCTTTTACCTCTTTCAATATTAGCAATAAATAAAGACCTAATCACAGTCTGCTCCAGTGTGTTATGCCATTTAATCAAGCTACATCGATTTACGAGTGGGTTCGAAATGTCCGAGTCAGTTGTTTGTCTTCAAGTATGATATTATGAAGATGGGAGAATGTGGTTTACCAAACTTTTAGTTATCAAGCAAGTACCTTGTTATCGGTACAGCACCCTCATCAGCGGCATGCCTGAAAACAAAGAATACGTCGCCCCTTCCATCCGTAGACTGGTGTGGAACCTCGGCAACCCCTTAGCCTCCTGTGCGAGGGATACGGTGAAGACGCTGGCAGCAGGACATTGGATAACTAACAAGGCAGAGGTTAGTCCTAAACTAACGGCTTCAAGGTTATTGTGGCCAAGAATAAGATCTGTAACGTCAGACAACGGTTGGGCGTCAACTAGCAAGAAATTTGCTATCGCATGGCAGTCTCTTCGTCGACCATGCTCATTGTACTCTCGTAGATCTCTTGGTAGTTGGGATGGACGCCTAGAGAGGCAGTCGGCTGGGGGAGATGACGCCAACTGCCTTATTCACCGCCCAAAGGCGGTTTAGCGAATTTCTGAACAGAACAAAAAAAACATCGATCTATGACGAAGTACCTTAGCAACGTGTTTCATTAATTATTGTAGATTACAAATATGTAGCATTCATATATATACACACATAACACAAGGAGCAACTTGCTTCACCATCTTAAAGACAGTATAGAATAAAGATGGAAAATTCTCTCCTGAACTTGCATCTTTCAAGACAAAAAAAATGTTCTGCTTCTGAGTCCAAGGCAAGAATATGTTGTTCAATTTTCTACTTGAGGATAACGCCTCGGGAGTCTTCAAGGTGATGTCAATACTATTTTATGATACAGGAAAATATCAAATATGTATCTTCTGTTATTTGCAAACCAAACAAGATGGGGAACAGAACTTTTCACTGAAATGTCTGTTTCATATTTTTGACTAACAGTGAAATGTTGGTGTGTAGAATATTGCCTTGAACCATTGTTAATCTTGATAATTTATAAAGCTGCAGACCGCTCGTAGAATCTCAACACCCTCCAAGTATTTATTTCTGTCAAAAGTATTGGAAAAACACCAAACACAAATTTCTTAGAAAATTGCTATTTGTAACTCTCACAACGAGAGATATTCAGTAACAGTACTTTGTAGTAAAGATTGTTTGCCAACATAACATGGCAGTCCTGGCTTAGGACTAATGTTGCACTAATTTAGCCCCAAGCGACATTGTCTCCAGCTGGTTATACGACACGATCTGTGTCCTTATATTTATTTTCGAACAAGAGACAAACACAGACACAATGTGAGGGTGCTAGATTCCCTTGTACGCAGCTCATCTTAGCCGAAGAATTACTTTGTGATGAGGAAGAGAAATAACCCAGGAATCACGATACACAGATATTGTTTTGAACTGAGTGGGGGTGCTGGATTCCTTTGTTCGAAAATATAAGGACACATATCATGTCGTATAGCCAGCTGGAGACAATGTCTCGTGGGGCTAAATTACAACAGCATTCATCCTAAACCAGGACTGCCATGTTATGTTAGCAAACAATCTTTACTCCACAAATTTCTTATTCTAAACCTTACTCAACAGGCGAATTTCTTCTATCTTTGTCGTAATTACCACAAGTTTTTGAAGAATTAAATGAACGTGGTAAACAATCTATCAGGAATGTTTGGAAAAAGCTGTCATGTCAAAAATTCCCTAGATCATATCATTTCAGTCTGAGACTTAGATGAAGGGATTTCAGGAGAAACCATTTTCAGAAGTTTACTCTGATTTCCTGTATATTCTCTTACTATAAGGTGATTCGCGAAAGAAGCTTTAAGAAAACACACAAACACGCACACATATGCACATGTGTATCTATGTATCTCTGTGTGTAAGCTATCATAAAATATTAAATAGCAAAGCTAAACATCAAACAAGCAAAACATAAATATAACAAAATGCACACAAATTGATACGAAAAAAAAAAGGATGTGGAAATAAAGCTAAAATATGATCAATATCGATAACATGAAAGTTATGGTGTATCTTTAGGGTATCTGACTCGAGCATTGCACGTCCAATATCAATTACTTATGCACAAGTGCAATCTTGTTAACCAAATTAGTTGGAGAAGCCATCGAAAATGCTTCTCATTTTAGTATTTCCAATAATGAATACGAGAGTAATGGCAGAATAATAACTTCGAAATAGTTTAGAGCTACGCAGGCAGCAGTTGTTACTGGTGACGGAGAAGTAGATGTAGTAGTAGTATTAGTGTAAGTAATATTAGGAACAGTAGCAGCAGTAGTAGTAGCAGCAGCAGTAGCAACAGTAGTGTAAGTAGTAGTAATAGCAGTAGTAGTAGTAGTAGTGGTGGTTGTAGTAGTAGTAGTAGTAGTAGTAGTAGTAGTCCCATTGACCTGGTCGATTTGGTAGCCGTAATCCTATCTTATCGAACACATCATTTCCGGAACTATACAACACAATGCTTCTTTCGTTGTTGTTGTTGCTGTTGTTGTTGCTGTTTATCTCAAGTCAAGCTGGAATCACGGGAAGCTATGATCAAAGGCATTTTAGTCGAAACCATTCTGTCTTTGTGCCGGAATGCATAATTTAATATTATGTTTGTTGTTGAAGACAACGGAACGTCATTTAACGGAAATTTGGTTGCTATTTCAAGCATATTGAGCATCCTCATAGATACTTATTTCTCGTTCATCATCAATTAATCAAATATCGTATCAAAGACATGTCACTCATAACCATCCCCTCTTGTTCTTTTGATTTTCGTTTTTCTGGCCGAGTATACCTATGACTGTATCATCTTATTTTAACCCAGTAATGTCGCAGAGCAAGTAATACTTGCGCATCACATATTCTCGATTTCCCTCTTGAATTCCACGCAGTCAATCAATCTGCTGGAAACAACAACCAAATTTCCTTGAAAGCTCGCTCTTTTGTCTCTAAAAGTTGGGGAATATTTCGTCGATAACCAAAGTCAAAAGGAAAGTCAAAAACGGAGAGCTTCTATTGTGGCGGAATATATTTTGTTTTTTCTCATCCCGAATCTTTTGAGTGCAACAAATTGTAATCTTGAAAGAAAACCCAAATACTTTACGTATCGAAGCAAATACAAAAATACATTATTTAGAAGATGCCATATATGTATTTGGGACTTATCCTACTTCCGTCTAATTTTTAGCAAAGAGAAGATAAAATAGTGTTTATATATATATATATATATATTGTTTATATATATATATATATATATATAATCTCAATATTGTGAAACATGACAATGTGTCCGATCTCTTTTCAATGCCATTAGGTCCACTCTCACCAGCAGGGACTGCCCCCGCTGTGAGAAATTATCTGCTATCCAATCAAATGTTTCTAATAATGACCGTGATAACAGCAATGAGATTTTTGTGACGTAAGTATAAGTCTACATGATTTGTCGTTAGGTTATAATCGATGAGTAAAGATGGCGCCAGGAAAGGAAACGCCGCCAAATAGAAACATCAGTTCCAACAAACAATTACTTATAGCTCGAAGAAATACAGAAATTATACGAATAGAAACATTTCGAAATAGAAATAATCTGAAGGTGGGGACTGCAAACAGGAAAAATCTATATAATGATAGGTGTCCTGGAATGGTCAAAGACAAGCAAATAGACACAAACCTCCAGCTCTAAGACATACAATTATACACAACGTACAGGACTGAAGGCCTTGCAGACACACCATGCAAAGTGCTTTCAAGACATCAGGAAATATAACACCACAACGAATCTGTACAAAGACCCATGGCACAAAGAGCAGCTGTCTGTGTTTTAGTAACGAAACGGATTCAGTAAATATGGCGTTGCTGATAAAATAACGTTGTAACTTTTAGCATGTTACATTTTTGAATAAGTACCAAATTTAAAAAAGGAATAAGTACTGGGGTCGATTCATTTGACTAAAGGTTCCTGAGGGTGGTGCTCCAGAATGGGCACAGTCTAATATCTGAAACAAGTAAAAGATAAAAGTTAAAAATACATAGTCTTAGTATTGGCAGATATGAATTCAATATTAATACTTTCTAAGGCGGCGAGCTGGCAGAACCGTTAGCACGCCGGGCGAAATGCGTAGCCGTATTTCGTCTACCGCTACGTTCTGAGTTCCAATTCCGCCGAGGTCGACTTTGCCTTTCATCCTTTCGGGGCGATTAAATAAGTACCAGTTAGGCACTGGGGTAGATATAATCGACTTAATCCGTCTGTCTGTCCTTGTTTGTCCTCTCTGTGTTTAGCCCCTTGTCGGTAGTAAAGAAATAGGTATTTCGTCTTTCTTTACGTCCTGAGTTAAAATTCCACTGATGTCGACTTTATCATTCATCGTTTCGGGGTCGATTGAATAAGTACCAGTTACACACTGGGGTCGATGTAATCGACTATCCCCCTCCTACAAAATTGCTGCCCTTGTAGCAAAATTTGAAACCGTTATTACTATTTTCTCAAACATTAATGTTTAACTTCATATAAGATAAAGTTCCGTAACCCTCTGTTCACTGCGTCTTGCTGTGCATCTTTGACCGGTGTTTCAATGAACTCTGTCCCATTGAAATGGGGAGCAGTATAAAATAGTCGTCCCAAACACCTCGAAAGCAACCTGTATAAATACGAGGCGTCTTTGAATGGTAAGAATATCAGACAAATGGTAAAGATTTTAGACCACAAGACTTGCAAGTATGCACAACAGAGAGAATGGCACTATTTGGTACTAAATAAATATTCTTTTCTACTCTAGGCACAAAGCCCGAAGTTTTTGGGAAGGTTGGGCCAGTCGATTACATCGACCCTAGTACGCAACTGGTACTTAATTTATCGATCGCGAAAGGATGAAAGGCAAAGTCGACCTCGGCAGAATTTGAACTCATAACGTAAAGACAGACGAAACACAGCTAAGCATTTCGTCAGCTCGCTGCCTTATTTTGGGGGAGGGGGCCAGTTGACTAGATCGATCCCAGTACTCAGCTGCTACTTAATTTATCCGCCCCGAAAGGATGAGAGGCAAAGTCGACCTCGGTGGAATTTGAACTCAGAACGTAGACATATCTCAATATGGTAGAAAATAAATAAAGCTAGACTTTGCTCAAACTCAGCATACAGAAAGACTCATTTTGTTATTCTACGCCTTTCGTATCTCCCCAATTAAACATTTCCAACACTTTCTCCGTATAGGTGTGACTATCTGGGGTCTTTCCAACGCCAGCGAATACCCCAGAAGGGGAAGATGAAGTTCAACTGCTGTTTCCTTTTTTTCCCGGGAATTTGTGCAAAGTATTTAACTTGGTCAACGGAAACATGAACATTCTAACGCAATTAGATGAAGGCACATGCCATACAAAGTCGAACGAAATGCCGCTAAGCATTTTGTCCGGCGTGCGAACAATTCTGCCACGTTCTTCTCGTCCACTCAGCTGGCAAACATAAGCAGTACTAGTAATTAAAAAGGTCAATCCTGTCATATTCTGTTCTCCTTCAGAACTACGTTAAGGATTACGCATGCCAACGGTGTACTCAGCCATTTGCAATTCAATTTCACGAGCAGGCTGTTCCATTGATCGGATCAACTTGAACGCTCATCGTCGCAACCGACGGGGTACAAGCTTTTTAACCTAATCACAGTCATCAGTGTTTCGTTCTAATGATGTAGAAATTTGAAAATGTACAAGCAGCTATCAGAATTAATTTGCATGTGAAGAAATAAAGTCAGTTGACTTGTAAATTAAAGGGAAAAAATGCGGAAATATTTCATCGAACTTTTCCCAAATATTCAAAATAAAACCCAACAAATAATATTACAATAGCAACATTTTAGTAACAGTTTTTAATATATTCTGTGTGAATACTATGACTGTTTCAATACACTCATTCCTATTGTTATCATTGTTTGCCAGTGCATTTCGTATAGGGTCTTTGTTGAAAAAATGTTATCGATCGGGAGCAATGATATTAATATAACAACAAACACTGACCTTGCACTAAGGCAAAAAAATATATATTATCGTTATACGAGAAAATTATTATTGATGTCAGAAATCATCATCATCATCATCATCATCATTTGAAGTCATTATTATTATCAAATATAATGAATAAAAATAAAAAGAATTAAAATCAATAAAGGGTTTCATTATTAATTTTAGTAGTAGTAGTAGTAGTAGTACCATCGCTGTGTATATAGATATATATTTGTGAAAATTCTATAGAACCAGGAAACCTATATAGTGAAGGGGTTTTTGTTTCATTTAATCATGTGATATTTATTAGATTCATTTGAATGGAAATTGTTACTTTATTTAAAGTTTAGATTAAAGGAAACGCTCCCTCACCATAGCTAAAACAAGCATTATTATTATGACTATAAATTTGCACTTCGGCAGAAAGAAGCACAAAGAATATTCAGTGCAAATTAAACAATGTGTGGCTTGATCGAAACATCTCTGGTTTTGAATAAAATCGACTGATTTTTAACACTATTGCATCTACAAGTCAATACATGATAGATGCAGAGCATAAAAAGAAAAGGCGACGATAGCTGCATTAAGAAGTATTTCAAAGTAATGGCGGGTGTCAATTTCCTTTCTTTAAGCTATAGTCGATAAAATATATCTACATAATATACTGTGGACGATTGAATCGACTTTACACAGTTTCAGTAAGACAATTAACCTTTTGCTTGCTTCAAAGTAATCAATATGTAATGTATATGGTCGGCTTGCACAGATCACATTCGTCTCTTCTCAAGTTCCATTCTAGGTGATATATTATAAATTTTTTCTTTGAAAGTTAATCGTAGCAGACTGGAATGTACTAATGGCCTTTGTACACCCTATCAATTTGAATACATGGAGGTGAATGACTGCTGGGTAAAAAATGTGACTTGCACGGTAATGAAATCACATTAAAAAAATTACAACCGCACACTGATACTACGAGTTACCAGTCGTATACTTTCTCATTGAATATACTTCCCTTCAAAAGTGAAGGTATGTGGATTAGTGGTAACGGTATTCGACGCACTATCGCGAGTTCGAATCCCGGTGGTGCGTTGCGTCCTTTCTTAAATAGCTTCTCTTTTTCTTTCTTAGGAATTTCCACAGGTCCCACTAGTATGTGTATATTTTTTGTTCAACCTCAAATTTCTGTGTTTTCTTTTTTGTCGTATATTTTTTACTACTTAAACATATATATATATATATATATATATATTGATCAAAGCAGTTCAAATTCGTTGAAACCAGCGAATTTGAATGAAAGTGTTTTGATCCATACATGTAACTTCCAATGTATTTGTTGAGTGCCCTTCTTTCATTTGTCCACTCACCCAACCACCCACACACACTCACACACACACATGTATAAGTATGTATGTATGTATTTGTGTGTCTGTGTTTGTCGCCCCCACCATCGCTTGACATCCGCTAGGATATGTCGTACTAGGCTTACAAAAGACAAGTTCTGGGATCAATTTGTTCGACTAAAGGCAGTGCTCCAGCATGGCTGCAGTCAAATGACTGAAACAAATAAAATAATAAAAGAACAAAAGGAACAATACATGTGTGTGTGTGTTCGTGAATGTATTTGTGTACAACTTCATTATAAAATTAGCATAGAATTGTAAAATTTGCATAATTATATTTTCATACGTGATAGTATTAACCTGCAGCATAAGATAACTCTATGAATATATTACGTTTTGTAAATAGCTTCATTAACGAGAAAGACAGCTAATGCTTTTTTTCCTCTAACCTGTACATTGTTATTATGTATACAATCTATGATGAGATTATGAAGTTCGAGAAATATGTACTGAAGATTGTTTTGTGTATGAACCAGCAGCTGAGTCAATACAACTCCAAGTAGAGGTAAGAGAGCTGGAAATAAAGAGAAATGGAAGCAGAATGGAGGGAAAATGCAGTGAAGGAAAAAAACTATATTTTAACTGAGAGAAGCTTAATAACTTATGAGGAGAGAGAGAGAGAGAGAGAGAGAGAGAGAGAGAGAGAGAGAGAGAGAGAGAGAGAGAGAGAGGGTGACAATGAGTGAGAAAGAAAGAGAGAGAGAAAATAGAAGAGTTGAACACACAAAGGAAAGTATGGCGGAGGTGGTGTAAAATATTGTGAACGGAAAGCAAAATAAATGTACATACATATGTATAAAAGTGAGGACTTGAGTCACGCCATTTCTTATATTTTGTCGTAAGATGTGGTAACGCTTCTATCGTTTGATCAGATTCCCTTTGAGGCAGATGCCAACGATGTCTTTCAGACAAAACAGGAATTGCGAAGTTGTGTCTTACGCATCTTCTGCACTGACATTATGATATTAGCGACATAATTAAATAACTTATATCAAATTGGAATCGAAACCTGTATCGATGTGTTTACTCAGCAGGAATTCCCATTTTGTTTTCAGGCAGTCACGACAAATAATGGAAAAGGAAGCATGATTTGGTATTGTTCCGAAGGCAATTTTCAGGTGACAGCGAAATCTAGTAAAGTTTACTTGAAAAGGAGGAGGCGACAGAATGATATTTCCTAAAAGTATTCGCTCTGGAGAAATGGAATTGGTAAAAAGATTTCATTTCCAAAACGTATTATTGCTATGATCGGTGTTTAGTCCCAGCTAAGATCTAATTCAACAGATATCCAATCAAAGGTGTCTTGGCGTCTACCATCCTGTCCTTTCTTTTAAGTTTAGCTTTGACTTTATTCTCAAATTTGTCCATTTTTGCTTTGTTTTTCAAGTGATTTACAGGCAATATAACTGCTATTTCAAGCGGGTGGAAGGCCCATGTAGAGTCTTTCTTTCTGGCTCGTCGAGGACATATTAATATTGATTTCAAATTTTGACACAAGGCCAGCAATTTCGATGGTGGGGTAATTCGATTACATGGATTCCAGAGCTCAACTAATATTTATTTTATCGGCCCTGAAGGGTTGAAAAAGCAAAGCAGACGTCCGCGGAATTTGAACTAAAGACCTAAAGAAGAATGAAATGCCATCAAGCAATTTGTCCGACGTGTCTAGCGGTTCTAACGGTTCGCTGCCTTTCTTGAGCATGTTTATATTATAACTGCCCTTAAGAGCTGGCAGAATCGTTAGCACGCCAGGCAAAATACTTAGCGGAATCAGCTTTACACCTCCCTGATATTGCTGGCCTTGTGCCAAAAATTGAAACCAATACTGAAAGGCGTAGCCTGAATTTGTTTCAGCTGGTTGATCACAGTTGGAATGATTCTTTTCATAAGTCTGCTTAATAAGTGACCAGTGGTTAAAGAACCGCAACAAAAACTAACCACTTGTCCTGTTTCGTAGATGTCAGGTAAGATAGTTTGAATTAGTCTCAAGTTGTAATTATATCGAATATGAAGATTAATACCTGTGACTTTTGAACTGAGAACATCAAGGAGAGATACCATAATGGCAGAACATTTCTACAGATTCACCATAACCATTTCTGCTACTTCGTTATTCCTTGCAAACTTAAATTACCTTATCCTTGTTTAAATCATATAAGCCATTGTAAAGTAATATTTCCTCGTAAATTCTATTATCTCATCTTAAATTACTGTATTTCATATCAAATTTAATTTCGTAATCTTCAGAAAATAATTTCTGAAGCAAACCTTATGAGTTAGATTCAGAATTCTATATTGATAGAGTAGAATAACGCAATAAACAAACTCTCGACTACAAGCTAGAAATGCTTTACTCCTAGACGTGAGTGGAAGTGATAATTGTTCATGGGGCGGTGAGCTGGCAGAACCGTTAGCACGCCGGGCGAAATGCTTAGCGGTGTTTCGTCTGCCACTACGTTCTGAGTTCAAATTCCGCCGAGGTCGACTTTGCCTTTCATCCTTTCGGGGTCGATAAATTAAGTACCAGTTTCGCACTGGGGCCGATGTAATCGACTTAATCTCTTTGTCTGTCCTTGTTTGTCCCCTCTGTGTTTAGTCCCTTGTGGGTAGTAAAGAACTAGGTATTTCGTCTGCCGCTACGTTCTGAGTTCAAATTCCGCCTAGGTAGACTTTGCCTTTCATCCTTTCGGGGTCGATTAAATAAGTACTGGTTACGCACTGGGGTCGATGTAATCGACTTAATCCTTTTGTCTGTCCTTGTTTGTCCCCTCTGTGTTTAGCCCCTTGTGGGTAGTAAAGAACTAGGTATTTCGTCTGCCGCTACGTTCTGAGTTCAAATTCCGCCTAGGTAGACTTTGCCTTTCATCCTTTCGGGGTCGATTAAATAAGTACTGGTTACGCACTGGGGTCGATGTAATCGACTTAATCCTTTTGTCTGTCCTTGTTTGTCTCCTCTATGTTTAGCCCCCTTGTGGGCAAATTAAGAAATAAGAACGTATTAAATAAGTGTTCGTTACTTCAGAACAGAGACATGAAAAACTTCCATTGAAATGATCTGGATTGTTTCTTTATTTCTAAGCTTTCTTCGCCCACCTCATATCTTAGTGAATGATGTGGCAGATCGTCTTGCTATATCCGGTTGTATTTGGTTTCTAGTTGCGTTCTCATTACTAATTGTTACGTATGAGGTAAGAAATATATACTTCCCACTTACTGAGTGAATAACGTGACATCGGTAAACAACTGATAGAAGTGTAAATGTATATCTCTCTTTTACTCTTTACTCTTTTACTTGTTTCAGTCATGTGACTGTGACCATGCTGGAGCACCGCCTTTAGTCGATCAAATCGACCCCAGGACTTATTCTTTGTAAGCCTAGTACTTATTTTATCGGTCTCTTTTTTGCCGAACCGCTAAGTTACGGGGACGTAAAACACCAGCATCGATTGTCAAGCGATGTTGGGTGGGTAGGTGGGGGGACAAACACAGACAAACACGCACATATACACACATATATATATATATATACATATATATACGACGGGCTTCTTTCAGTTTCCGTCTACCAAATTCACTCACAAGGCTTTGGTCGGCCCGAGGCTATAGTAGAAGACACTTACCCAAGGTGCCATGCAGTGGGACTGAACCCGGAACCATCTGTGTGTTTATAGAAAATATGTCCTCATTCACGTGTAGTTAGGGACGGAGACAATAACTCACATCACGTGCAAACAAGTTACGTTCATACACATACAACGAAAATGGAAATAGTTCATATGTATATGAGCACATATGAAAACGCTCTACCATAAACACATACGACGTCACCACTTCTCCAAATACAATCACATGCTCACACAATACGACAACATATTCAATGTACCAAAAGGCACATGTGCTCATACGGACTAAAAAAATCATCGGACACGAACTGGAATAGTTCTGTTTAGTTTTGGCATTTGTCTAATAACGTTTAATGAAATAGTTTTCTAAATTTGATGGACGGCCGTGGTTGGATCCTCATATCTTTCCTTTTTCTTCAAAGCAAAGAAATAATCTAAAAAGACTTGTCCTTTTGCCTCGTAGTCGCAGCAGGCAAAAGGGAAATGGCGTTTTTCCGGAGGACGGCGAGGGACAGGCGCTGGAACAGGCACTCCGATTTACGCATCACCCACTTGCAGATAGCCACCTCCGCCCCGATAGTGATGAGCTTGGATGGCGTTCGAAGGTCGAGAACGTCGGAGGTTTCCTCTGCAAATGGCTTCAGCACAAACTTGTCAGAAAGCGACAGATACCTTGACAGATTGCTCAGGGGATAAATTGCATTGCATGCTCGTTCCAACTCCTCTGCACGTTATGTCCAAAAAGGACCCAGTCCAACTTTGCCAGTCGTCACTTTGGGGTCAATAAACAAAATCCAACACGCTGAATCGTTAGCAACCCCGACAAAATGCATAAGCAGCATTTCGTCCGTCTTTACGTTCTAAGTTCAAATTCCACCAAGATCGATTTCATTTAATCGTGTCGATAAAATAAGTACCGATCAAGTATTAGGATCAATGGAATCGACTTAACCCCCTCCCAACCGCACCCCCTAAAATTGCTGGCTTTGTGTCAGACCTGTGCTGTGGCTTATTTATAGCTTTCATCCTTTCTTCCTGTCTTTCTGTTTCTCTCTCCTTTCAGAAGAAATTGGCTGTCGTCAGAGCTGGAGAGAGATGAACACCAGCAGGTGTAAAAATGTCTGACACACGCCCTATGTCACAAGGCACCGCTATAACTCATTTTGTTCGTGTGTTTGTCTGTATGTGTATGTGTGTGTGTGTGTGTCCGTGTCCTTGAGCGACTGTGTTGTTCTGTGGTTTTGACAATTTCAATAACATCACCGCTGTTTCTGCGTAATGTCGCAACAACATATGAGATATTTGACAGGTAATGAGATTTATGCAATAAAAACAATACGTCTGTAAACAACATACACATCAAGAACATATGAAGGAAAGAAAAGAAAATAGCCGGACGCAAGACATGGTTGCTGGTCTCTAATAAATCTTCTTTCTGACTGCATAAAATTTGCGCCGACTTCCATTGGAATTCATCTACTACAGCCATAATAGAATTTCATCTGATTTTTCTGGCTTCTTTTTCACATGGGATTTATAAAAATGACTTATATTAAAATTTTTCCTTTCAATAATAGTTATTTTCCTGAAAATACTCATTTGGGGTTTTGTTTCGTGTTTACTTTCATATAAAAGTCCTATATCTAGAATGAAGTTAATCTTGAAAAGAAGCAAATAACAAACAAAGCAAACAACCATGAGAATAATGGAACAAGTCTTCTGTAAGCATCATTTTCTTTTTCATACATTTACAAGAGCCGAAACTATAGCTGTGTGTAACCACGTGTAATTTTCGTGATTTCTACAAGTGGGATAATATTCATAAAAATGCAAGTATATGTTATAGTTAATAACTAACTTGTCAGAAAATAAATTCGTTATTATTGCAGAATATATTTATAACTCTCGTCTGCTTCGATATTTACCATAAGTATAAACTTGAGCACGAACCAAACCGAATGATGTAAGAAACTGAATATGATTAGAATTGGTCTCAGAAGTGTCTTATATTTTACAAATATGTGATAGGGTGGGGGAACTATCGAAATCTAACGGAAGAGATCGAATAGGACAAATAATAGTCGACTCGATACTTGTAAAACACAGCTGCATAACTTTAAGTAGATGATTGTGAGATTTCCTGTTTGTGAAGCAAAATTTAATATCATTAGGTTATACGTGTGCATGTATGAACATTGTTATATACATTGTTATATACACACATCACACCACACACATACAGACAAAGGAACAAGAAGTGATGTGGGTCTTGTGGTACAGAGGACACAGTTATTAGGACTGTTTCTCCAAATAACCCACTTGCCCACTTATTAAGCCAAGCTCATTTCTGAAATAGAAACAACTCGTCGCCAGGCTTAAATCAAATGGCTTACCTCTGGCTCGCCGTCGTTTACGATGACGGCTGTTCCAGGTGATCCGCCCGACGGAACAGCCTGCTCATGTAATCAACGTGCAAGTGGCTGAGCACTTCACAGACACGCGGCCATTTGAAATACAAGTATAACTCATATTTTCGAAGTGTGTGGGTTGGAGCAACGGGATATAAAGTGTCTTGCTCGGGGACGTAACGCGCTGCTGGGAATCGAAATCACAACCTAATGATCGCAAGCCGAATACCCTACCCACTAAGTCATGCACCTTTACCTGCCCTAACTCTACGGCACAGCTCAACTACTGGGAAAGGTAGGATTCTTTAAAATTTTACTTCAAGAAGAGTGTCAAACATAAAGCGATTTATAGGTGAAGAAAAGGTTCAAGGCCAATGGCGGCTCGTGGATAAAATTAGTTGGGGTGCTGCTTCAGAAAAATTTTAGCCCTTGTTTTAATATCGTGTAAAAGGAAACAAACATATTAAAACAAACTTAATACATAAACGTGATCGGTTCGTGTTTTAGTTACTGCCAGGTAATGTGTTTAATTTCTTTACTGAACACCGCCGAGAATTCCCCCTTGTTTTTCAAAAATCCCCCCACTTAAATCACAACATAAGTGGGGAAAATCTGCCCTATTTTTCAAATTCTGGCAGCAACAATGTAGCTGGAAGCAGGATAATAATCTATTTCTACACTTTATCACATTCAAGAATATAAACACGTTTTTAAGCACGCAGAGTAAAAAAGAAACACTACTTTTCACCAGCACACAATGGTCGGCACTGCGTGAACGACAGTGCTGTCTCTCCCTAGCGTGTAGCTTCCTATCTCGGACGTGTGAGCATGCGCACAACAACCAATCAACGCGTCACTGGAACCGTGAAGCGCACAGTTCTATGCAATGATCTTTAAATTTTTTCATAAATTAGGGGATGGTTACTGGCATTAAGCTTAAGGATTATATAATGTACAAGAATAAAGAAAAAATTAAAGAAAAATGGACTCATTATATTGAGTGGGAATAGGGGGCGCTGCCGTGTCGCAATGCTGCCACTGGGTTCAAGTGAACATCGACATTTATGACATTTTTTGAATCACTTGCCCATAACGAAAGCAAACGTTACGCCCCTTCTGTAGCAAAATAACGGAAGATAAACTCTCTTTGCGTCCAAAGAAACACAACTTGTTTGAAATTTTGTGATACTCTCTCACAACCGTCAAGTGATATGCATTTGGAGGGTAAATATTAAGGAAACAAATCGAACGACGCATTTCCTGGATTACGGTCGACTTAGTGCCAAAATCATCATCACCATCATCATCATCACCACCACCACCACCACCACCACCACCATCATCATCATCATCATCATCATCATCATCAACGACAGCAACGGCAACAAATGGAACGACTTACAAGGGATTACGGTTTTTTTCATTAAATAGAGATTATGCACGGTGCTTATCTCGGGTGACAACCACAGTAATAAATTATCATTTGTATATGTTGCCTGGCACTACTTCGTCTGTTATCGTCTTGTGATACATGTGTGTGTGTGTGTGTGATTTACTGCAGTTTCTTACAGCATGCTGTCAGTTGAAATAACAGGTTATTTTGTTGGCGGTGGAGTCGGTGAAGACTATCTCAAATACAGTGAAATAGATATCTAAGTACTTTAATTACAATGCTTGAATCTATGTCCTCAGGTGTGTGTGTGCATTACATGTATACCTCCATCCAACGTACACGATAATTATCTTGTATATTCCCGCATCTACATGTATTATTCAAAGGGATGCTAATTATCGCTCTCTATGCCTCTCTCTCTCTCTCTCTACGCATCTTTCTGTCTGTCTGTCCGTCTGTCTGTCTGTCTGTCTGTCTGTCTGTCCGTCTGTCTGTCTGTCTGTCCGTCTGTCTGTCTGTCTCTCACTCTTTCTCAATATCTTACACCCTCCCTTACATTGGCACACTGTCAAAACTACAGACACTCTCAGACACCCGTGCACACATATATACAAGCACCTGTGCGCGCGCACACACACACTCACCACACAATTATTTCTAGTTAGCTTTGGAATGCTTCCTGCATTAAATTTGTTAACACTATCATAACCTGTGTATTTATTTATCCATGCATCTCTCTCTCTTTCTCTCTCTCTCTCTCTCTCTCTCTCTATCTATCCATCTACCTATCTATCTATCTATCTATCTATCTATCTATCTATCTATCTATCTATCTATCTATCTATCTATCTATCTATCTGCCTATCTATAATCCATCCATCCATCCATCCATCCATCCATCTATCTATCTATCTATCTATCTATCTATCTATCTATCTATCTATATATATATATATATATATATTCCTCTCGCTCTCTCCCTATATATATATATATATATATATGCATGTTCGTACATTCGATGCATACAAAAGCAGAAACGTATTTCTGCGAGTGTGTATACTTCAATGTAAGTATGAATGGTGAAAGATACTTATTAAGACGGGGCTTTTTAGATAACAATAACCGCCTGATAACCTTATCTGCGATAATGATTTGATAAAAGTCAAGTGAAAACAAGCAGTAGGAGTTAATTCCCCCTCTTCACTTCTTCTTCAGTCGCTGGAGGTAATTTCTAGCCCACCTACCAACAACAGTCTTTCTCGACTCTTACACTTTTGTTAACTTCAAAAATTGTTTTGTTAATTTTTCCATCTGTCAGTTCATTATTAATGAGGTATTCAACAATAAAGCTCACTGACATTGCATTTGCCATTATCTTGCCGACAGGAATGTTATCACAAATTCTAATGAGATGATTGTTGGGTGGACAACCAATATACATCAAAAGATAATGAATGCCTGGCGTATGTGATAAGTGAGTTATGCCACACGGATACCAGACATACAAACACAAATCTTTCACACAAATACACACACACACCCACATTCATTATATATTACAAATATATTACAATGAAATTTTCTCTCACCCTCTCTCTCCTCCTCCCCCCTCTCTCTCTTATATGTATGTTCTTATGTTCTTTAGATTTAATTTTGTTCACCTGCTAAGTAGCAAGATTGTGAAGAAAACATCTTGTTATATTCATAATCTTAAGAATATCTTGCAGGTTTTTATAGTCCAAGATATTGTAATCATCTGTAGTGTATAAATTAACGATTCGGGTTTTCTCTCCAAGAATCCAAGTTCAGCCGTACTTTGCTCCAGATGCGTCGGTACGTATCCTGTTGCTCCAATAATAACAGGTATGAAACTGAAAGTGCATCTTAGGTACTAAATTTGCAAACACCTTATCAATGGTCCAATGATGTCCTCCTTCTGCAGTATTTTTCAGACCACAGTTTGGTGTGCAGATGGCAGCTGTTAAAACACCGGTTGTGTTTTAATTTGGTGGCTGTTGTAATTTTTAAGTACTACCTACATTCTTTTGACCCATTAGTCTCAATATAGTCAACATTGACTACTGGTAGTTTCTTTTCCTCCTATTTCATTCTAAATTATTTCGGTCATCACATCATGATACATGGGAAAATAGCAACTAGGAGTTGGCAATAATGGAGTCTTCATTTTTAGTTTTGCACACTCAACATTTGTTATCCATCAATGTAGTTATGCCTTTTATGCGCTAGATGAGCCCTAGCCAACTCGAATTACATTGCCGGCCACTTTAATATAACAGAGAGATTTTTGAGGGCCGCTTATATACTGACAGAATTCAAAGCATTTTGCTTTCTCATGCTATTATTACAATAATGAATGAACGATCGTTGATTCAACATGAAATATTATCGTTGCAAAAACATTGCTATCTTTCTTTTTTACTTTTCATTACAATCTTTAATTTTTAATAAAAGTTTTAAAATGTTTCTTTGAATAACCCCATTTCTAGAAAGTATCAAGCGGACCGCATGATAAATGTCTGTGGGACGTATGCGGCCCACGGACCTCAGGTTGGTTTGCCCTGCGCTAGATATTTGATAGGGTTGTCTTGCTCTTGAATTGTATAGAGGTAGTTTTCACAAATTTGTCGGTATTTCATGCCTGGCCTTTTATGCTCTAAAATTGAACAAGATATTTACTGGCCACATTCCTCTCTCTGCAGATGTTGCTTCATTCTCACAATAAATATTCCATATGACATCAATGCAGATTTAACAGCACGGTCATAATCCTTGCCTGGGACCTACAGCCTGTCGATGTCGTCATTGATGTTGAAGATTCTAGCAACAACGACAGGTTTGCATTAGTCTGTATTTTTCGTTGAGCTTTTACACTGACCAGTTTAGAAGGCTAGATGTGGGCGTTGGGATAGGCACTGCAAAGGTGTTGTGGGCGATATACTTGTATTCCGAGAGTTTAGAATTTAAATCTCTGAAGACATTCATTTATTATTGTTTTCTCCTTATTGAGAAATTGTATCACAACTGACTTTCCTATCGTATCGAAGACGCTTAGAAATTTCACCGGAAAGTAAAGATTATTTTTAGGTCGTCCACGTATGGTAATATGGAAGAAACAGACATTTGGACTCACCATCATACTGAACACCGGATCAAAACCACTTCAGCACAGGTAGACATTTTATCAAAGTTTGTCGCCACACAGTCGACCTACACGCTTTTGTTTATGCACTTAGACACACAGGAATTAACATCTTCCACCTTGATTTTGTCCTCCCCAGACCTCACCAGATACTTCATGCTTCATTTTATACTTTTATTCCAATACGTTTACACATGCTATTACGTCTCACACGCTTCTAACCGACTCATTAAACAATTACACACACAGCAACGCCGCGCTAAACAACACTGCTATGCGTCCACACTTGCACATATCTAATTATATAGACCCCCACTAACACACACACCAAAACCTCACTCTCCTTTATGCTTCCAGGCACAAATACACTCTGGTACATGCACCTATATACCACCCCCTTTCCTCTCTTCTCAGCTCGCTCCATACAACATTTCTTTTGATTTCGAACGATTTGCCTTTCGCCTGTGTCCTCCTTTCTCTTTTATATACTCACTATTTCTCTCTCTCTGTCTACGTTTGTCTGCTTCTTTCCTTCCTTGTGATGAAAGATTAACATCCGAAACGTTAGGATACACACTTTCTCTATTAAACGTTAAACTAATTCGAAAAGTGTCAAACATTCTTAGCTCCACATATACACATATACATAAGCTACTACATACATACGTATGTAAACACAGGCACGCGCCCCGATTAATCTATATGTGTGCATGCATGTATATACGTATATTCTTAAATACATAATTTTCCAGAAGCACATTCATTGCACAAACACATTCTCTCGCGCATATTTACACATATTTATTAACATAGCAGAAGTCAAGTCTTCCAGCAAGAAATGATTTTTAAAGAAATAAAGTACAATCTGATAAATAAATGTACAACTGGATTAAAACTATAAAGGATTAAGTAAGCAATAAAAGTGACTTGAGCATATTAACGTTTCGTTCACATTAGAAGCCATAGTTAGATATAAATCCGAAATACTTTAAAACCGTGTGAGCAGAAAATTCCAAAAACCAGCGATAGATATTATTTTCCAGTTGCTCGCCAGTTCAATCTACTGAGGAATTAAAAGATAATTGTATAAAGCTAGCTTTGAATGCACTTAGCTATCAAAAATTGAAGGAAACCACACACACACACACCACACACACAC
>NC_043001.1:104927709-104932709 GCF_006345805.1 Octopus sinensis | reverse complement strand
ACTGAAGTGAAAAAAGCTACATGGAAACGGTGAGAGAAAAATTCCCTGCTAGGCAAAGAAGACTGATGTGACGTTTCTCATGACTTTGGAATAAAAGAAAAAAGATGACGATACAAGTGTCATGAGAATTGAAGAAGTTTACAAAGAAACAAAAGTTAGCGTGGCATGTTATTACGGTAATCAAGAACTGAAGAGATAATAGCAAACGGAATAAAGAAATAACGAAATGGTAAAGTTCTACTGAAATAGAAGAATAATGGTAGAATTAGTTAGAATGAAAACAGGATGAATGGAGGGAAAAAATACGCAGCAGAAAGAAGGAAAGTTTGTGAATTAAAGAAAAAATACGAGACTAAGAAAAGCTGAGGGGAACAATATTTTAATGAATATAAAGATGAAATTCTACGGGGATATATAATTAAGTTTCCATTAAGAACACAGTCGTGGATGTTTAAAATGTAAACTTAGTTTTCATGAGATGTTGTTCAATGATTATATTAAAATGAATTATATGTCATGAAACAAAGACGTTTGATATTTGTCAATATGGTAATGGAAACAAGTTTATGGAAGAGGTTAAGAGTGACAGACGTGTATGAGTTATGCAATGAACGGCCATCTGTTACTTGGGCGTAAAATATAGGGCCATAGAATAGCCATAACATAGGCTTGAGTAAATAAGTTGATTGATTGGAAAATTATCAGTGTCGTTTCGAAGCAGATGTTTTAAAGAAACCTCACTGGAGGATAAGGAAGAGAAAATATGTATTAATTTGAATAGCTCATGCATAAGTCTATAACTGCCAGGCTATTAGTTACAATTTCAGCCTGTAACCCTCATAAATATATGGGGATGATTAATATTAACCTTCCTCAATGATAACACACATTCGGGAAAGAACATGAAGGGAAAGTGGGAAATTATCAACGATTAAATTTTGAAATGAATTGAATAAGGAAATGAATTATATACAAGGATTATGGCTGAAGTTGATTCTGAAACGTAATTTAATTAAATGAAAGGATGTTGTTAGCAATGTATTTATAGAAAAGAAAAGATGTGCACCGCATAAACTAATGTATTTTGTGAATGTGAATGGTAGATTCTCCACTAATAATAGTGAACAATTAGCTTTTAGTTAATGAGCCAAATATACATCTGTTGCTACAAGGGAACTGGAGGTATAAACAATTGAGTAACCACAAACACGTTTCCCTTAACGCAACTCTGAAATCGAATCAGAGACATAGCGTGACAAGATGGTACCTTTGAAGGACAGGCACAATCCAGAAAGAATGACTAAGAAATAAATAAATAAAGAAAGAAAGAAATAAAGAAAGAAGGAAAGAAGGAAAAAAGGAAGCAAAGCGATCACATGGTTGGAATAGCATTTGACTCAAGAATCTCATAAGAATAGTAAGATCCTGGTCAAATATGGCGGTCTGTTTGACACTCTAACGTTTCTGCGCGTGAAACAATGTTGAGATGTCCAGTTCGAAACTGACCAAGCAGAGTGAAATTGTTGACCGCAACAAGAAGCAAACAAACGCTCCCAGATTTCCATTGTGAATGTTTCCCGCCTGTTTATTATGGCCATGCTGGAACATTTCCATCAGGCTTGTGATTGGATGTTTATAATTACAACATGACGCGTATCAAATTGCACTTGGTGTCTAAAGTGAGTGCACGATGTTGTTTTAAGTGTATGGACAAATGGAATGTTGAGAGGTTCGTGCCGTAACCAAGGATATTAGTTCCACCAGCGGTTGCTGTCAGTTTCAGTTAATGGGGAACATGAACTCTGTATTGCACGCAGTAAAAGAATACCAACAATGAAATATAAAACAAGAGGAGGAAGAGATGGAGAAAGAGGAGGAAGAGATGGAGGAGAAGGCAAATGTTATTTGAAGTACAAATTATTGTTACTTGAATAAAAGAAGACGATGCCATTGTGATGTGTTCCAAGCTCGTGAGACAAGGAAGCAAATTTGTAGACGAGGTTTATTTAACGACATTCCCTGTCGTACATAACAACTACTTGCTTTATTGATTACGGTGGAATCGATAAAAAAAAGTAAACCCTGACGGAATTTGAGCACATGGACCGCAACCAAGGAGGGAGGCAAAATAAACAAGGGTAAAAGGTGCAGTGTTGACTCGAACGAAACAATAAGAAAAGAGATAGAAGGCTCGAGCAAGTTTCTTTACATCAAGTCTTCAGACAATATTCTGTAATGCCTCCAGCCATGAAAGAGCGAAGCATTGTTGACGATGGTAATAACATCCATGGAAAAGTTTTATAACATCTGGACTAGCAAACGTGTCCCAACTAAATTAAAAGTAAGGCTAGTGCGCATGCTCATCTGGCCAGTGGTTATTTATGGTTGTGAAGCATAGACTCTGAACAAATTTGGAGAGAGAATAACGTGTTTGAAATGTGAGTTTTTATAGGAGAACGTTATGAGTCTCTTACAAGGACACTCGGCTATTCGTGTGGGTGCTAGAACAAGGCGGTTAAAGACGACAACTCTTGAACATTGTGAAAAAGACAAAAGGTCATCTATTATGGCCGCATTCGAAGAAGCAGAGGTTTAGAAAACATTATTATGGAAGAAAGAGTAGAAGGCAGAAGATGAGGCAGACAGAGAATGCAATGAAAGGACAATATCAGGAACTAGTTAGACAAAAGTGGCAAGGTAACAGGAGAACTCGCACTTAATCAGGAAGACTTTCGTTGTGGCGACACCAATGCTCTGCAGGCGTACGGTACATGAGGACGATCAATGACGAAGAGTTTTCATCAGATTTGGAAAAAATCAAAATTTTCCTGCTGCGAAATCACATACGATTGCGAGTGAAAGACAAGAAAAAGAAATAGAACAGTTTATCTGCTATCTGTTGTCTTTTACTTGTTATAGCCATTAGGCTGTGGCCATGCTGGGACATTGCCTTGAAGAGTTTTTAATCGAAACAATTGATCTCAGCACTTTTTAAAAGCCTGGTACTTATTCTATCGTTTTATTTTGTCGAACCACTACGTTACATAGACGTAACACCGGTTGTCAAGCGGTGGATGGGGACACTTATAGACAGACAGACAGACAGACAGACAGACACACGCATACACACGTGCTCGCATACACACACATACAATCTGGCCGGCCTTCTTTCAGTTTCCGTCTTCCAAATCCACTTACAAGGCTTCGGTCGGCCCGAGGATATAGTAGAAGACACTTGCCTAAGGCGCCACGCAATAGGACTGAACCCGGAACCATGTGGTTGGTAAGCAAGCTTCTTACCACACAGCCCCACCCGCGCCTGTGATTGTTGATTGTCTTTATTGAATTTCGTTTATATCACCAACACCAATGATAGAGGCATTAATTTAACAACTTCCAATTGTTACTACTGCATAAAATTGAGCGAATGTACCTGCATATAAAACCCGCTCCATTCTTATACTGACGTTGTCGTGTGTAACGCTAAACAGTACTTCTGACATTTGACCTTAACCACAAGAGATGACTGCTTCATGTTTCCGTTACGTTTGCCAACTTCGAAACACATTCAATAGGGTATTGATCTCTTTCAGCTCTTTGGGGAATTTGATTATGGAAGTTGTATTCAATATTGGACGACTTTTGAATGAATAGAGATTCTTTCATTTGCCAAATGCCTTCCGCAATTTCCCGTTTTCCAAGTCAGCATCTAAAGCTGAGAGCGATAAGCATGACGTGTAAAGCAACACAATACTCCACAGTATCAAATCAGTTTTCTGAAGTGTGTTAATTGTTGTTGTTACGACCTAGATCAACCTGTATTGAACAGGTATACGATCAACTCTACTCCAGGTGTGACTAAGTTTTTCTTTTTTATTTTGATTTTTCAACATAGGCGCAAACAAGGCTGTATGGGGAGAAGTCTGCTTCCCAACCACATGGTTCCAGGTTCAGTCCTACTGCGTGGCACTTTGGGCAAGTGTCTTCTACTATAGCCTCAAGGTGACCGAGGCTTTGTGAGTGGAGTTGGAAGACGGAAACTGAGAGAAACTCCTAGTATTTATATATGTGTGTGCGTGTGTGTGTTTGTGTGTGTGTGTTTGTGTGTATGTGTGTGTGTGTTTGTGTCTGTGTTTGTCCCTCACAGGCGCTTGACAACCGGCGTCGAATTAGTGGTTTGACAAAAGAGACCGAGAGAATAAGAATCAGGCTTTAAAAGACATAAATACTGGGGCCGATTTGATGGACAAAAATTCGTCAATGCAGTGCTCCAGTATGGCCACTTTTAATGACTGAAACATGTAAAAGGTAAAAGATACACACATACACAAAAACACACAGACACATTGACACACAGACATACATACACACACACACATATCAGTTTCAGCTTAGTGGTGTGGCCATGCTGTAGCACCGCCGTTTTGCTACACTGTTATTATTAAAAGCCTCCTCTGATGAGTGAAAAAGAGAGTTTAATGTCGCTTCCCTCGTTTGCACCTCTTGCCGCAAGATAAGTTCATCTGGAACTCTCGATAGGAAGAGATCCAGGTTTGATTTGAAAACATCTACATCCAGTTTCTGTAGGTCCCTTAGACTCTTTGAGAGAATATTAAAAAGCTGTGGGATCCTGAAAGCCAGGCTGTTGCCAAAGATCCCAGTAATGCGATCGCGCTTCAGGAACAGTTGTTGCAACAGCCTGGCTTTCAGCATATACTGCGTACAGCATATTTAATCATAGCGATGTGTTTTCTCAAAAAATTCTCAACAAATATATGACGAATTATTTAGGGACACAATATAATGAAAATCGGGGTATTTTTACCTCAGAGGAAACAATCTCCTCAGAACGTTATGTTTCAAGATCTATATCTATCTTCAAGCATTCGAGTTTGACAGAATTCTTTTACGGCCTATAGTCACTCTGGGTTAAACGGAAAACTAACAGGGGCTTACAACTATGCCGAAAAGGGGACACAGTTATATTCAAATGAATGAAA
>NC_043001.1:104902709-104925209 GCF_006345805.1 Octopus sinensis | reverse complement strand
CTTTTCCCTTCATATTTCATGTAACTTAGCTTCTTTGTCCCCCAAAATAAACTTCACGTGATGAAACATTTATGAAAGTAATATGGGTTGGTGTTAAAATCCACCTCTACTAAAAATATAGATTCTAAGAATCATAATTTCGTCACCAGTTCTTCCATTGTTTATTTTACGAAATGTGCAAATTCCCATATAGCCTCATAAGTATTAGTTGTCTTCTAATCAAATTAACTGTATAAGTTAGTGATCAGGATATTCGGCTCACCATCTTGGTGGTGAGTTCGATTCCCTACAACGCATTGCGACCTTCAACAAGACACTTAATTTGCTCAGTGGAGCAACCCATTCAACTGGCAAAATAAGCTTTACCTGTAATTCACTGGGCCAGCCTTGTCACATATTCTGCTCGCTGAATCTCCTTGTGAACTACATTAAAGGCACACATGTCAGCGGAGCTCTCAGCCACTTTCACGTTAATTTAATGAGCAGGCTGTTCTGTTGATTGGACTGACTGGAATACCCGTCGTTAAAACCAACGGAAAGCCACGCCATGAAAAAAGCATTATGGCGGCTCTCGTTTGTTATTCCAGAAAGACACACACACAAATACATGCACACACATGCGTACTCGCACCAATATCTTTGTTTGTTTACCAGAAAAATGTTGATGCCAGTCCCCTTTCATACTAATCTATCCCATTACAGTTTGTCACGTACAGTTTTGGTTGCTAAACTAACGAAAACTGACAATAGTTGGCAGAGTTTTTATAAAGAAATCAGGACTAGTATACCGCCAGAAGAGGCGGGGAATGCTCATCACATTTGCAAGAGAATCTTCTGATATCTGCTGCTGATGTTTAGCCTGAGAGTCAGTTTGAGGAATCTTTCAGGGTAATATTTAATATTGCGAGAATTCCAGGAAACCAAAGTTCTGCAAATGAAATATGAAGACGAATGATGAAAGCGTTTAAAGCTCTTTTAGAGTGCTTATAGATAGTAGTGTCGATATAAGAAGCAGACCAATCAGGATATAATAGGAAAATGGCTACAAAAGAGGAAAAATATCTGTACGTAGTTGTAAATTCAGAAGAAGCGAGCGTAGAAGATAATGTGTGTTGAACAAATTATGGGCTGTCGTCCAATGGGCGATTTTTACTTTCTCTCTGGTACGTATCTATTGGGGGCAACTAAATAGCAGTTGTAGTAGAGTTGTGGATGGTCACGGACTGACCAGAAGTTTATTATTTTCTAGGTAGCAGGAGACAGTTTAATGTTTATGATGCAAATTATGACAACGTTGTAGGGGTGTGGCCATTTGCGAAATATATGTGTGTGTGAGTGTGCCTTTGTTTGTCCCTCGCCACTGGTTGACCATCGGTGCAGGTTTGTTTACGTCCTCGTAAATTAACGTTTCGGCAAATGAGACGGGGAGAATAAATGTTAGGTTTCAATGAAAACGAAAATAAGGACTGGGGTCGATTCATTCGACTAAAAAGTCTTCAAGGCAGTGCCCCAGTATGGCCGAACTCATGGCGATGCCCCAGCATGGCCACAGTCAAACTGACTGAATAAGTAAAGGAATATATATGTGGCTGTGTGTTAAGTAGCTTGCTTGCCAACCATATGGTTCCGGGTTCAGTTCCACTGCGTGGAACCTTGGGCAAGTGTCTTCTAATATAGCCTCGGGCAGACTAAAGCTTTGTGAGTGGATTTGGTAGACGGAAACCGAAAGAACCCGTCGTGTATATATATATATATATATATATATATATATATATATATTATATATATATATATATATATATTTGTGTGTGTGTGTATTTGTTTCACAACATAGCTTGACAACCTATGCTGGTGTGTTTACGTCCCTGTAACTTAGTGGTCCGGCAAAAGAGACCGATAGAATAAGTATCACGCTTACAAAGAGTAAGTCTTGGGGTAGATTTGCTTGTCAGAAGGCGATGCTCCAGCATAGCCGCAATCAAATGACTGAAACAAATAGAAGAATAAAAGAACGTATATGTGACCTCGTGTGTACCGTTGGCGATTTTTTTCCCTCTGTCTTCCCTTCTCTGGATCTTTCCTTCTCCTATGTTTCCGACGAAGAGCTCCGCTCGAAACGTTAATAATAATAATAATAATGATTTCAAATTATTACCACAAGGCAAAAGTCGATTACATCGATCCCAGTGCATAATTGGTACTTGTTTAATCCACCCTTCTTTCCTGAGTGTCCAATAATACTATATTTGTTCCACGTCCTCGCTTCGTTGTGTTTTTTTTTTGTGTTTTCTTGTTTGGATTAACTTTATATATATATGCATACACATATATGTACACACAAGTGCATGCAAACAAACAAGCACACACACGCATGCATGCACATACACACACACACATGTATTGTTTTATATATTCTCACAAATGTAAAGCTTGAATAGGCTAAGCATTCTCTACGGTTCGTGCGAGTTTGCCAGGTTAATTATGTTGGTTATTGGACACGGTTGAATGAACATTGAGAGAACGTCGTCCAAGCAAGTCTCTTTCTCTCTCTCTCTCTCTCTCCCCCACGATGAAAACGGTTGTAATATTGTATGGAGTTAATAATCTCTTGTGAAGCATGATTCATTGCTGAATGTTGTGGTGTGTTGTTTTACATAAGGAAGTGTTCGGGTTCATTATATTCGGTTGTTTCTCATGGAATGTCGTATTTGAAAGGTAACATTAAAATGTTTCAGATGTGTTAGAGAACTGATTCATTTAATCAAAGTATGATGCATGTTCATTTATGACGCTCACCCATTTCTTTACTACCCACAAGGGGCTAAACACAGAGAGGACAAACAAGGACAGACAAACGGATTAAGTCGATTATATCGACCACAGGGCGTAACTGCTACTTATCTAATCGACCACAGGGCGTAACTGCTACTTATCTAATCGACCCCGAAAGGATGAAAGGCAACTATGCCTTTTAACCATTCGTGGTCGATTAAACAAGTACCAATTATGCACTGGGATCGATGTAATCGACTTTTGCCTTGTGGTAATAATTTGAAATCATTATTATTATTACCCAAATTAAGGCGGCGTGGTGGCAGAATCGTTTGCATGACGGTCAAAATGCTTGGTAGCATTTCGTCCGTCTTTAAGCTCTGAGAACAAATTCCACTGAGGTCGACTTTGCTTTTCATTCCTTCGGAGTCAATAGAATAAATAACAGTCCCTCCCCTCAAAAACTACTGGCACTCTGCCAAAATTTGAAACCATTATTACCCAAACTGAAGAATAATGAACTTCGGGAAAGACTAGTAATTACACCAAAATTAAAGAAAAGAGACAACTTCGAACAATTCGCAAGACAGAAAATTTGGGTGGCGGGGGTGGGGGAGAGTTTATCGATTTCATTGATGGTAGTATTTATTTCATTGACATCGAAAAGATGGAAAACAAAGTCGACCTCAGTGGAATTCGAACTCAGAACGTGAAGCCAGGAGAAATGTTGTGAAGAATTATTTTCTCCGGCGCGGTAATGATTCTGCCAGCTTGCCGCATTACTTCAAGCTGAAGATAAATATTACTGAATATTTACTGTGCAAAGCAACTGAGGTAAACAGAGAGAGAGAGTTTGCAGAAAAGGTGAAGCTGACCAGATTAAATAAATGATAATGACATACAGTGGAGAGAAGAGCTCCGGCGATATGACGCCAATAATCTCTCTCTCTCTCTCTCTCACACACACACACACATCCTGGAACACATATGCATTTGCACATACCCGATATAATGTCTTGAAGTTTGGAAGTGCCATTGGATCTACAGCTTATTTCTTGGAATAAGTCTTAAGATTTGCGCCAAGATAATCAAGTATCTATTATCTTTTTCCAGTAAAATAAACCAGTGTTGTAATCCCGATGTAATGAAGTCAAAATGCCGGTATCTATCCGTCTGCGTTTGATTGCTATTCTGTGTGACACGCTTATGTGTTTGGGAATGATTTCTTCCTTTATGCCTCTGCATGAGAGAGAAAGAGAACAAGAGAGAGAGAGAGAGGGATATATATATATATATAGAGAGAGAGAGATAGCAAGTGAGAGAAAGAAAGGGAGGGAAATAGAATGCGCGTGCGTGTGCATTGGTATTTCTGTTTCTTTCATCTTTCGCCGCCTTTCGTTAATCCTTTATCTTTCTGCTCAGCATCAGCTTTCAATTGAATTTTCCCAGCAATCAATTAAATATTTCACACATCGCTATGTTTCTGTTTTCCCATTCCCATCTGGTTTTATTAATCTTCACAATTTTGACAGTTGCTAATAACGACCAGGAATCGACTCCTCCATGGCATATTACCTGCAAACATCGTCATAAGAACTTTCACACTTCAGGATATAATTCTAGGCCACTCTCAACTTAAAGGATCTCGACCAACGCTAATTAATTGCTAGAGGTTTCTAACTAACGAATTCAGACTCTTTACCATTTCAAAATGAATCCATTTAATGTTCATTTTATTTATTGGTTTCTGTCTCAAAAGAAATTCCTTTTTTTTTTAATTTTTTAATTTACTTTACCATTCACCATTAATCTATTCCCTACTGTCTGTCATTAGACTGCGGCCATGCTGGGGGCACCGCCTTGAAGCTTTTTAGTCGAATGAATCGAAACCCGGACTTATTGATTTAGGCCGAGTAATTAATCTTTTGCCGAACCGCTGAGTTAAGAGGAAGTAAACGCACCAACACCGGTTGGTAGAGGGACAAACACACTCACAGACACACGCATAGACACACGTAGATGAATATATAATTTTGCATCACCAAACCTATACACACGTTATTAATAATCCCTAGAATTTAATGTATGGTGGCTCGAGGACCGGGAGTTACGTGCGTTGATAAAACTCAAGAGTCACTCTGTAACTTCTGCCGATTATCAATAAAAACATAAGTACATGTATGCGTACGCATGTATGAATCTCTCTCTCTCTCTCTCTCTCTCTCTCTCTATATATATATATATATATATATATATATATATACATATATATGTATATATATATATACATATATATATATATATATATATATATATATTATATATATATATGTATATTATATAGTGTATGTATTGATGTGTATATATAAGTGTGTGTGTCTGTGTGTGTCTGTGTACTTATATATATATACATACAATCACATACATACATATATATACATATACATATATATATATATATATATATATATATATAATACATACGGTTTACCAAACTCTCTCTCTCTCTCTCTCTCTCTCTCTCTCTCACACACACACACACGCACAAACAGTGAACCAACGAGGGAGCCTGTATGTGGTCGCTCACTCTGCAACCGCTTAGAAATCGTAGGAAAATTTCGCCCTCTTCTTTGTATCCACAACGAATATAGCACTGGAATTATAAGGACATTTAGTCCACGGGAAACCCTTTCCGACCACTTAACACAGCACTTACCTTCAATTTTATCAGAAGTTGAAAGTGAACGCCGTCACCCTTGTATTACGCTTCACCGCACATCAAAACACGATTCTGCCGGCACGTAAGTGTTGCACTAACTTGACCGACCGTCTTTTCATCAACTTCGATTTCAAAGGCGAGATACAAAAGCCTGTAACGCCCTACCTTGGTCCATCTAAGCCAAATGCCCTCGCCAGAGAGAGAGAGAGAGCGCTAATGGTTCTTTTATGGCCATACTAAACTGAAAGTCCATTAAATTTTAATAGACAGCATATGATATTTTCCTCCATACTCATTCTTTGAAGATAATAGGCATAGAAGCAAAAATTATTTTCGCGCTTTAATTCTCCCAATTTCCGAGATCGTTTATCAGAAAACATGTCATATTCTAAATATCATACACCAGCAACATTATTATTGTCTGCTGTGTGAATGTTTTGTGGGGGATAAAGTGTGATTATCGTCACTGTAAATGGCTACATTGCAAACTTAATCTGTTTCTATTTTACTTTGTATTTTACGAAATGACGACGACGGCGTGGAATCTTATAATTCTGTTTCATTTTTTTTAAGGTCCACATTTTCCTCCTTCGTCATTTTTTTTTCTTTTTCACATCTAGAGTTTGTAAAAGCCGTAACCGCGAGCGTGTCAGAGGGACTATATTCATTTTTTTTCTTTTTATATACATATATTGTTATCGTATGCTCTAGACGTTGAAGAAATCATTTTAAATATTTCAAAATCAGCACTAACTTTTAAAATTAAATAAACCCTTAAAAAAAACATTCTGTCTGCTCCGGCAACTAGAACTAAGAGGGCACTTTCTTAAGATTTCCTTTTGGAAAATAATCTGATGACTCGTGCTCATTTAAAACACTACTACTACTACTACTACTACTACTACTACTACTACTACTACTACTACTACTACTACTACTACCGATGATGATGATGATGATGATACTACTACTAATACTAATAATAATATGAAGAAGAAGGAGGAGGAGGAGGAGGAGAAAGAGATGAAGGAGAAAAAGGAGAAGAAAAAGAAAGAATTTACGCAAAAAATGAGAAACAGCATCTTAAATGATGTAAGTATAGAATTTCAAATCGAAAAATGCGCCATGTTGTAAATGAAATGAAGAAGATTTGAAGGAAGCCAAATGGCAAACAATGAGAGCGGTTGAGAAAGGACAGTCATATAAGTAGTTGGGAATACTAGAAGCAGACGTGGTAAATAATGAAGAAACGAAACAGATTACTAGAGGGGAGTACAAAAGGAGGGTAAGAATATTATTGCAGTCAAAGATGAATTCCAAAAATCGTATTGAAGCAATAAATTCAAGAGCAGTAGTCTATTATAGACTGGACCAGAAAGGATATAAAGAAACTTGACAGGGAAACTAGGAAGTTGTTGGCGATGTATGGAGCCCACCATACAAAAGCTAATATCAAATGGCTGTACTTGAGGAGAGATCAGGGTGGAAGACGCTTAATAGCTGTAACAGAATGTGTACAGATAGAAAGAAAAAAAACTAGAAGAGTTTTTACAGAGCAACACAGAAATAAACTACTGAAGACAGTTAATAAAGAAGAGGTTATGAAGCGCTTAATAGGAGAAAAGATCAGAATGAAATACAAAGAGAGCACGCCAGAGAGATCGAAGGGAAACCTCTGAATGACCAGTTTTGGAAAGCCACTGTAAAAGTATGTGAAACAGAATCTTGGGCTTGGTTACATAGAGAGCTATTAAAAAAAACAGAAGAAAAAAAAGATGAGAGCCTAATTGTGGCAGTCCAGGATCAAATAATAAAAAGAATGAACTTGACGGGAAATGTATATGGGGAGAATATGTAAAAAAAAAATGTAGAATCTCTGGACTTTGGAGGAGACACAAGGCAGATATTGTGGCAGAATATACCAAGTTGGCCCTGGAAGAATATAAGAAATGATAGCACAAGAAGCTGTGCCAGAAATGGGGATTTGAAGCTGGAGATACATGGTATGAATATCAGTTCGAAAGAGGGCTGGAGTCGGAGAATTGTAATATTCTGTGGGACTTTCCTATTCAAACGGAGAAGAAACTAGAAATTAATAGGCCAGACAATACAAAGATAGACAAGAACAAGCGAAGTTGTCTACTAATTTATCCATCATGTCCGTTCGATTCCAGGATCATAAAGAAAGAAGACGAAAAACAAGAAAAACAAGAATGACTACAATCCCTTAAAATTTGAAAATGCAAGAATTTAGAAGATGAAAATTAGGAACTGTAAGCAAAGATATCGACAAGAAGTTGAAGGAGATTGAAATGAAATTCCCCGTGGAGCTTCTACAGAAAGATTACCTTTTAGGGACCAGAAAGATTATCAGGTGGGGGTTTAAACAGTTGAAAGACTATTAACAGATTGTAGATACCTGAGTTTGTAGGTAGCAGCAAGCTACCCACATGAATTCTATTAGGAATAAAATCAAACCTGCGTCAACTCAATGATGATGATGATGATGATGATGATGATGATGATGATGATGATGATGATATGATAATAATAATAAAATAATAATAATAATAATAATAATAAAATAATAATAATAATAATCATAATAATAAATATACTGATGCAGTACCAGGCAGTGGTTTTCATGGCTTCTCACCATAACTGATTGGAAAAGTTATCATTTGCATTGTTTTGTCTTGGTATAAAAGATGGGCTACAGCAAATATTCTGCTCAATACCACAGATTTGCTTGTCAGTTGTTTGACCTTAATCAGCTGAGCATGTCTATTAGTGGCTGACGATATGTGCATCTCTGATCACGAGCAGAAGTAGTGGGAGAGCATCATAGTCATGTGTTGAGAGGGATTCTTTGTGGTTTGAATAATTCACCTCTGGAAACATGGGTGTTTCGTTCAACATCCTTCGTATATTTTACCTCAGTGTCACTTTGATGGCATGCACTGCTCTCTGACTCAACAATAATAATAATAATGATGATAATAATAATGATAATAATGATGATAATAATAATATAATAATAATAATAATAATAATAATAATAATAATAATAATAATAATAATAATGCACACAGAGCTGCGCTCGGTAGCGAAGTGAAAGCACGCTATAAAAATAAAACTACTGAATAATAATAATAATAATAATAATAATAATAATAATAATAATAATAATAATAATAATAATAATAATAATAATAACAGTAATAATGGGTCTGATTTGCAAATCGAAGACGCACTGGACGGAAAGTGCTTTCTAATATATAGTCACGCCTATTTGTTTGAAAAGGAAACACGCCTGGAAGCATCTTTCCTATATTATCGATTTCAGATTCGATAATATAGCAACCAGTAATAAACGGTAGTTAATTTCACACATGGCATATCGTTGTTCAACATGTGAGTTTATCACAATGTAAAAAGAAAACAGAAAAAATTGCTCATGATATTTCTCAGCCCAGTTTTTTTTAATTGGACTAACCATAGCCATTGACGAGATGTGTGTGAGTGTAGTGTGCGTGTGCGTATATTTATGTATATATGCATGCATGTATGTATGCATTATTAAATGCATGTATGTATGCATGTATATACGTATATATATATGCATGTATGTATGTATGCATGCATGTATGCATATATGTATATATGCATGTATGCACTTATGTATGCATGTATATATGTATGCATGTATGTATGTATATACATGTATGTATATATGTATGTATGCATGTATGCATGTATATACATATATATGTATGCATGTATGTATGTATGCATGCATGCATGTATTATGTATGCATGCATGTATGCATATATGTATATATGCATATATGCACGTATGTATGCATATATATATGTATATATATATATGTATGCATGTATGCATATATATATATATGCATGTATGCTCCTATGCATGTATGTATGCATGTATGCATGTATGTATAAGGACTTGCTGAAGGCTTCCTTAAGAGATGGTTGCATCTCTCCTGACACATGGGAAGGCATAGCTATTGATCGTAGCAGGTGGAGAAGGATTGCGCATGAGGGGACGGCCACGTTTGCGAAATCTCGAGTTGCACGTGAAAAAGTAAGGAGGGATGTCAGGAAGGGCATCGCTGTTACACTTCCAGAAGGGAAGGGTCTTCCTTTGATTCTGACATGCAATGTCTGTGCAAGACCCTGCCTCAGTAAAGCTGGACTGATGAGTCTTCTTCGTAGTCATAAAACGAGACAATTGAGTGACAATCTGGCCACTGGTGGTGGTGGTGTAACACACCATACTAATCATATCTGTCGGGCATGTGGAAGAGAGTGTAATTCGGCAGGAGAACTTAAACGACATGCAAAGGTACATGAAGCCCAGTTACAACTACAGCCGGCTATTACCAGTAAAGGTCTTAGTTGCCAATTTTGTACAAGACATTGTAGATCTTTAGCTGGGCTAAAAAGTCACATTCGATCACAGCACCAGTAACAGTTAAGCTTCGTGCAATGGCTATACTCGATAACGAGGGGGCAGCCATAATAATATATATGTATGTATGCATATATGCATGTATGTATATGTATGTATGTATATGTATGTATATGTATGTATATGTATGTATGTATAGATGTGTGCATACATGTATGTATACAGACGTTTATGTATAAATGTATCCAAGATTCTTGATATGTAATCGTGAGTTCAGTTATTTTTATATTGGGGTGTGGACGGCCATTTTGTTTCATTTATCTGTTTATTAGTATTTTTTCTTTTGTTAATAAACATGCTCTGTTTATTTGTACCCTTTTTGCATTTTCTCTTTCTGGGAATACAGAAACAGAAAATGGAACAGACAGCATAAGACGAGAGAGGAGGAAGAGACACGGAGAACAGAAAATTGCTGAAGAGGTCCCAGAATGTATGATGACAGAACTTTGCTAATAAATCTAGATGGAAGAGCAAACAAACAGTACGTGTGCTTAGTGGCAGAAAACAAAAAATAAAATGACCCTCCCCAATTATAACAATATATGTGGGTGCGTGTTCGTACGCGTATATAAACGTCTATTGTATAACTACACATATACATGTGTATATCCATATATATATGTATATATGGAAAAAAAGTCAAGATAGAAAATGCTAAAATAAATAAAAAACATTTCAGTAAAAAACCGTTTCGGTCATTGAGACTTTTAACTGTAAGTATGGAAAACAAATTATATATATATATATATATATATATAATATTTATATATATTATATGTATACATGTGTTTATATAGATATGTATATACATATATGTGCATACACAGACATATGTTGTGTATGTGGCGTGTCTGTAAGCATGTGATTGTGTATGCACGCGCGTGTATGTTTCTCTATATGTATGTTCAGATACACAACAGAGATACAGAAATCGGTAACAGCTCAATCTTTGTAATACATTGGTATTTGAATGCACACACAACAATACACACAAACTATATATTATATATTATATATATATATATATATATATATATATATATACATATACATACACAGATATATATATATATATATATATATGTATATATATGTGAGGGGACTATTGAGTTATCTGTTTATTCCTCTTGTGAGTAATTCGATATCTGCAATGACATCTGTTTCTCCAAATATTGATATTGATCTCACCGCCAAGTCCCGATATCTTTTAAGTTGGCATCCTCTCTGAGGAGAGATGACCTGAGACAGGGACAGCAATATCAACGAGGAGACTCAATCTCAACTTTTTTATGGCATAACCACACTGAACGGTCGATTATCGAGCCGCTATATTTTGTACCGCATAATATGCGTATATATATATATTATATATATATATATATATATATATATATATATATATATATATATATATATATATATTATATATATATATATATATATATATATATATATATATATATATATATATTATATATATATATATATATATATATATATATATATATATTATATATATATATATATATATATATATATATATATATGTATATATAGAAGTGGCTGTGTGGTAAGTAGCTTGCTTACGAACCACATAGTTCCGGGTCAGTCCCATTGCGTGGTACCTTGGGCAAGTGTCTTCTACTATAGCCTCGGTCCGACCAAGGCTTGCGAGAGGATTTGGTAGACGGAAACTGAAAGAAGCCCATCGTATATATGTGTATATGTATATATGTTTGTGTGTCTGTGTTTGTCCTCCCAACATCGCTTGACAACCGATGCTGGTGTGTTTACGTTCGGCAAAAGAGACCTATAGAATAAGTACAAGGCTTACAAAGAATAAGTCCTGGGGTCGATTTCCTCGACTAAAGGCGGTGCTCCAGCATGGCCACAGTCAAATGACTGAAACAAGTATAAGAGTAAAAGAGAGTAAAAGAGTATATATGTATATATATATATAATATATATATATATATATATATATATATATACTTGATACTTTGATACTTTGATAGGTTTCGGCCATTATTGGCCCAGGCCATGTCTATCAACTTAATAGCACCACCCTATATATATATAGATGATATATATACAAAAGTATGTGAATGTGTGTGTATGTGGGGGGATGTGTGTGTATATAATGTGCATCAGACAAGACGTTATGGTTGATTTTATCAAATAAACTTTTAAAGTTACGTTACACAGAATGGCTGTCGTCCAATCGCAGATACCATAAAAACAAATGAAAGGGTAAGAAAAAAACACTGTAAAATATAAGTGACAAATATACATAATGTATAAAGCTTGAATTACACTTTGAAGCATATTAACTAATATATTCGTGCAAATAAGAGTTTCTAAATGCACTGGACACCTATAATATCACCAGTTCATACATCTTACCCCATACATATGTGTTTATGTGTGTTTGTGCTCGCTTGTGTGTGTGTATACATGTTGATATTCATTAGCATATGCTCATACATAAGTACAAAAATGTGTTTGTGTATATATACATACACATATATATATATACCTGTATTTATTGGAGCCCTGTGATATGTAACACACTGCCTAAATACAAATCTGCACATACATACATACATACATACATACATACATACATACATACATACATACATACATACACATACAAAAATACTCTGTAGTTGATGTTGAAATTCCAGTGATGGAATCTTGGATCTAGTTTAGAAACCAGCTCTTTCATTATTGGCAAGAAATCTTGAAATAAAACTGAATAAGGACATACATACATATTCATATTCACACATGCATACATACATACATACATACATGCATACAAAAATACCCTGTTGTTGATGTTGAAATTCCAATGGAGGAGGCTTGAATCTAATTTAGAAACCGGTTCTTTCTCTATTGTCAAGAAATCTTGAAATAAAACTGAATAATGACATACATACATACATACATACATACCAATACTGTGGATGTGAAGTAGTAGACGAGTGTGGTGATCACTGACAAATTATTATATCCTGGATATTAAAGACAATTTCCGAGCTGAAATGAAAGTTAGTCACTAAGCGCATGCGCAACATTTCTATGACTCACCCATAAAGCTGAGAGGTATAGAAACAAGCAAGAACAAAACTCGGCTTCGCAATGAGACGGGTGTTATTTCGGAATTTCCTTCTTGGAGACAAGAGGAGCCTCGCTCTCATCTTCGCAAACAAGGGGAGCCTAGGACCCGTTGGAAGGACGTTGACGCCGACGAGTTCATCTACCCTTATAACAGGTTTTGGTTTTTGTCCTGCGGAGTGTACAATGGAAACCACATTTCTTACCAAGCAAGTTGGGTAAGGATGCTGGCAGCCCGATCATGCAACGGGTTGAACGGGTTTACAGATTACCAGTCGCACCAAAAGTAACCTAGCATACTTGCATGTATGCATTAATCGATCGATCGATCCATCCATCCATTCATCCACCTAAATAAATAGATATATGTATGACAACTGTTGAAGGGAATACGCCGTGGGGCAAGTTTCAATGCAGGTGTGTATATTTGTACGTAGTATATATATATATATGTATATATATATATATATTTATACATATATATATATACATATACATATGTGTGTGTGTATTTGCATATATATGTATGTATCTATATGTATATATGTGTGTGCATAGTGCGCATATATGTATATATGAATATATATATTCATAAACAGATATATATAAATATAGAAATATATATATATATATACATATATATATATGTATATATATATATTTATGTATGTGTATATATGTATATACATATATACATATGCATAAATATATACACAGATGTATACATGTATATACATACATATATATGTGTGTGTGTATGTGTCAATCTGTCTACGTATGTATGCATGTGTGTGTGTGTGTGTGTGTGTGTACATTCATGCATATATTAACGCACTCATTGATTTATGTAGATGGATCTGGTTCTGTTGCGGAGAGGTTGTGTGTTAGACACGAACGGCAAATCAATATGCAGTAGACACAATATTTGCCGTAGTTGTATTGAATGAATATCATCTGCTTTTATTCGTCATTTCATTCATGTTGTGTGCTTCTATCGATTATGCAAAGAAGATTTATGAGGGATTTTACGAGCTCTTTTTTTTCTTCCTTGTGTGTGTATGTGTGTGTGTGTGTGTGTGCGCGTGTGTTTTACTCTATGTAACAACAACAAAAAAAAATGAATCGATATATTCATTGCATCCGTACTTTATTATATTTCTATTTTTATTCCTTCTGATGGGAACAGACGATAGTTTTGACGTCATCTTTCGGAATATTTTGGCAGCAGAATAAAAAAAGAAAATATCTATACATATTGATATACATTGTCATACACACACACGCACACACACAAACACATACACACACACATACACATACATATACACGCACACATATACACGCACACATATACACGCACACATGTCTCTACGTTTGTATGCATACATATTGATACTCATTGGCATACGCACATACATAAGTACAGAAAAGTGTATATATATATAATATATATATATATATATGTGTGTGTGTATGTGTCAATCTGTCTAGTATGTATGCATGTGTTGTGTGTGTGTGTGTTGTACATCATGCATATATTAACGCACTCATTGATTTATGTAGATGGATCTGGTTCTGTGCGGAGAGGTTGTGTGTTAGACACGAACGGCAAATCAATATGCAGTAGACACAATATTTGCCGTATGTATTGAATGAATATCATCTGCTTTTATTCGTCATTTCATTCATGTTGTGTGCTTCTATCGATTATGCAAAGAAGATTTATGAGGGATTTTACGAGCTCTTTTTTTCTTCCTTGTGTGTGTATGTGTGTTGTGTGTGTGTGCGCGTGTGGTTTTACTCTATGTAACAACAACAAAAAAAAATGAATCGATATATTCATTGCATCCGTATTATTATATTCTATTTTTATTCCTTCTGATGGGACAGACGATAGTTTTGACGTCATCTTTCGGAATATTTGGCAGCAGAATAAAAAGAAAATATCTATACATATTGATATACATTGTCATACACACACACGCACACACACAAACAACACACACACACACAACATACACATACATATACACGCACACATATACACGCACACATATACACGCACACATGTCTCTACGTTTGTATGCATACATATTGATACTCATTGGCATACGCACATACATAAGTACAGAAAAGTGTATAATATATATATATATAATATATATATGTGTGGGGTGTGGTGTATATATATAATATATATATATATATATATATATATATATATATATATATACATATGTATATATGTATATATATATATGATATATATATATATATATATATATATACAAATATTACAAATATAATATATATATATATATACATATGTACATACGTATATTTATATATATATCTACATACATACAAGCATATATATATGCGTGTGTGTGTTTGTGTGTGAGTGTGTATATGAACGTATATGTATATATTATATATAGGTGCATTCACCTGTACAATGTACCTCTGTGTAATACACAGACGCATCAATGATTCACCTGAAATTATTTGAAAATGGCTGCGGTGGTTGTAACGTTGTTTTCAATTATCCATCCGTGACAAATGTTGATATAATATTAATAAAGTTTCCACAAGATTAGACTCAAAGTCAATTATTCAAGAAGAGAGATGACCATCAAATCCAAAATTCCAGTGTTGTTTATTACTGATATTTGCATACATTAGAGCAGTGGTGCGTATGCGCCTCGGGGAGCCCATATGCGCCTTGGGGGCCCATATGTGCCTCACGGTTCATATGATCTTTGGACGACCATATAAGATTTCGCTGTTAAAATTTATCAGCAATAACTAGGTTCTACTTCTACGCACACAAAGTATTTTAACAATACATTATACAATTTTTAATAATATTTAATTATAAAAGAATCGGATTTTTTAAACATATGATAGCCTGTGGAGAAAAATGGTAAACAAAGGGGTCTAGAGTGATTTAGATATTCAAACTCGATCTTAGCTAGAGTAAATTTCAAAAGAATTGGCGAAATAAAATTTAGAGATGCTTAGCTCCACACGGAAACTGCAAGAGCCACTCAGAAGTCTTTGAAAGATCTTCTAAATCCTTTGCAACTCTTCTCTATCGTCAGCAGGTATCTCAGGGTCATATGCACTTCGCTCCTTAGCCCTCACTTGTGTGGAGTAAGTGAGGACCGAGCTAGTCTTCACCGACGGAAGGGATCCATTCGCAGTTTCTTATCAACCATAACCACCTTGAGCTAGTTTTAGCTGCACTTCCTATTTCCTTCATTGCTTTCTTCGGTTTTCTGGGTTCCAGACATATCTTCTGCAATAATTCTGGTAAAATCTCTCCAAGTTCATAAACTTGGACTTGTCCGCAATGAATGGGCAGAATTACTTTTCCTTATTTATTTATTTATCTATATATCTTTTCACTCTTTTACTTGTTTCAGGAATTTGACTGCGACCATGCTGGAGCACCGCCTTTAGTAGAGCAAATCGACCCTAGAGCTTATTCTTTGTAAGCCTATTGGTCTCTACTGCAGAAAGGCTAAGTTACGGGGAAGTAAACCCACCAGCATCGGTTATCAAGCAATGTTGGCAGGGGGGGGGGGCAGACACACAAACATATACACATATATATATATATATATATACATATGTGACGGGATTCTTCCAGTTTCCGTCTACCAAATCCACTCACAAGGCTTTGGTCGGCCCGAGGCTATAGTAGAAGACACTTGCCTAGGGTGCCACGCAGTGGGACTGAACCCAGAACCATGTGGTTGGTAAGCAAGCTACTTACCACACGGCCACTCCTGCGCCTATTCTTTTATTCATCTACGCCTTTCCACGGGTTCTGGTTTTCTATAGATCACAAACACTAAACGTGGCATTCTGCTATTTGCGGCCATGTTGATTGCAAATGCTGAATCATCCTTCAAAGATGTTTCCACAAAGTAACGATTTCCTACTGATTGCTATTAATTATGATATGAGTAACTTGTAATTAGATATAAATACTTCTGAATTTTATAAAATAATGACATGTATGGTGTGGGGGAATCGCAGCTTCTAATCCAGTCGGGGACCAACACTCACACACACACACACGCACACACACACACACACACACACGCGCACACGCACTCACACACACACACACACACACACACACGGACACGCACTCACACACACACACGCACACACACAAACACACAACACACACACACACACACACACACACACACATTTTGGTTCTATTTTACTTGTTTTAGTCATGCTAGGGGACCGCCTCGAAGTATTTCAGTCGAACAAATCGGCACCTGGCCTAGTGGTTGAGAAATTGCGTTCTTGAGCTAAACACTTCATTTCACGTTGCACCAGTCCACTCAGCTGGCAAACAGGAGCAACCCTGTAACGGAGCGGCGTCCCCTCCTGGTGGGGGAACATATGGACCATTGAAACAAGGAAATCAGCCATTAGGAGCCTGGCATGGCTCAAGAAGGAAAAAATTATATATATATATATATATATATATATATATATATAATATCTATATATATATATATATATATATAGATATATATATATATATATATATATATATATATGTACTGGGAGGGATTCTTTCGGTTTTCGTTTACCAAATCCACTCCCAGGAATTTGGTCGGCTCGAGGCTACAGGAGAGAGGAAACTTGCCGCAGATGACACACAGTAGGATTGAACTCTGAACTATGTGGTTGGGAAGCAAACTTCTTACCAGGCAGCCACGACTGCACCTGAATTGCCTTATAACAGTTGGAGATCAGATCGATTAAAAGCTAATATAGAGAAGAATACTGTAAAATATACTATCTAAAAATTGGGCCAATACTCCGGTTAATTATATTCTTAGAAACAACCACTCAACTCGGAAATTTAGACATTTAATCAATAAATGTCTTTTGCAAGTATTTATTACAAATCTCGACTGAAAATAATAAAAATTATGCAATGAAATGATAATTATGAAAGCTTACGTCAAGCAAAACATGGAAACGCGATGCCAGACCGGGCATACATACATACATACATTTGTCTCGGATTTTGTTTTTCGATTTTTTTTTTACGAAGGGAGATCTGATTTCTAGAGGTGAGTGTGTGGTAAAAAGCGTTTATTACAACCACAGGGATCAGACTCATTGCTTGGCATTTTGGATAAGTACCTTTTTTTATAGCCTTTGGCCGACAAAAGCCTTGTGAGGGGGTTCGGTAGACAGAAACAAAAGAAGTTTAACGTATGTATATACGTATATATATATATATATGTGTATTATAATATATATATATATATATATATATATTATATATATATATATATATATATATATATGGTGTGTGTGTGTGGTGTGTTTGGGTGTGTGTGTATGAATCTGTGTGTGTGAGTTTCCCTCCCCACGGTTTGAAAACCAGTGTTGGGGCATTTATGTCCTCGTAACAGGGCAATTCTCTTCTACTGTGGTTGTTCGGCCGACCAAAGGCTTGGGAAACGGAAACTAAAAGAAGACAATCATATATATATGTATGTAGTATGTATTATGCATGGATGTATGCTGTATGTATGTATGTCAGGTCACTTTCAGGTGCTACTGGTAAAATGTAACCCAGAGTACTACTGTTGCATGGTCGGGTCGTCGGCGACTAAACCGGGCAACCCACAAGCGAGCTTGGTTGAGGAGGGTGTTTATTGGTCACCCTGCGAATGAAATACAAAAACCCGTCAAAGGGCGGAGGAACTCTTGAGAGTCAACGGCCATCCAATAAATGTATTAAAGCTGTATCATGCGCGGGGGACATAGAAATAATCAGATTGAATACCCGAACGCGCAGAAAACCATGGGAGTGAAGGACTCCTAGCCTTTGTCAGGGGATCCTTCTAGGAGAGAACAACTCAGGTAACTGGGATAACTCCGACATAAAACCTGCGGCTCAGTGGTTACCGATGACGTTGACTTGTTCATCTTTTCGGATTATGGCTGCTTTTGCTTAGTGGGTGGGATTGACTCAGTGCACAGCCTTTCCTCACTTAAAAAAAAAATCTCCTTGCACAGGCATTGCACGATAACAACATTGATTAAGCTTCGTGCAATGGCCATACTCGATAACGAGGGGGCAGCCACCATGTATGTATGTATGTATGTATGTATGTATGTATGTATGTATGTATGTATGTATGTTCAAGAACGTAAAAAAAGATTCGAAACTACAATCTCGCAACCGTTAGTACAGACCCCTAACCAGTAAACCAAGCGCCCTCATATGTATCAATACGTCATAGAATGGATGAATACCTCATTAAAAGACATTACAAATATTTTCAAAAATATTAGAAAATGCTAAGCTGTGTCTATTAAAGTGAACGTCAGCCATAGTATTTTACAGATGGTGCTGTTATCATTCATAAATGTATATACCTTATCAGAGACAATGCAATTCTTTATTTGGTTGCTATAGTAATATTCGCACGTATATGTTTGTGTGTATATGTGTGTATGCTGTGTGTGTCTGTATGCGTGTGTATGCATGTGTGACAGTGAACTAATGTGTACGTACATAAAAACTGTCTTCCGCATTCAGCACGCTTTGTGCTGCTCCATGTTCCTCTTAATATTTCTTCCGCTTATTTCCAGGGAGTCCATCTTGGCAACGAACATCAATGGTTCCGAGTGCAAACGAGGGAGATCTATATAAATCTCTGCCAAATCGGAAATAGAATCAACTGCTCTGCAAACGATTGCTTTAGTGCTAGAAAATGTAGCCTACCGCTATATATGCAAAGAATCTGAATATGTATGTATGTATATATGTATGTATATATGTATGTAGGTATGTATGTATGTATGTATGTATGTATGTAGTATGTATGTAGTATGTATGTATGTATGTATACATCTATCTATCTATCTATCTATCTATCTATCTATCTATCTATCTATCTATCTATCTATCTATCTATCTATCTATCTATCTATCTATCTATCTATCTATCTATCTATCTATCTATCTATCTCGTTTACTTTGTGCAAAGTGTCGTTCCTTTGTTTAAAATGTAATATATTATTGCAAGGTGCAATTGGCTTCTATTTCTAACAGGTCGAGCAATCACAGAGAAATGGCGTCAGTGGCGCAATCGGTTCCTGATATCTGGTGTGAACATTAATTTGCTTTCATTTACAAGAAGCGACGCTTTCCTTTCACCGACGTAAACGCTTGGTTAACTTTCTTGTCTGTCGAAAATCCCTTCACATTGCTTTTGGTTCATAACGGGGGGCTCTCAACTAGGCTGCAGTTGACCTTTGGGTGGTGGGGGTCAGTATAAGATTTTGTTAAAATTGATTTGCAATATACTGGTTTTAATACACAAAATATTTATTTCAGCGTTTATTTAATACAATACCTATTTCTTTACTACCCACAAGGGGCTAAACACAGAAAGGACAAACAAGGACAGACAAACGGATTAAGTCGATTATATCGACCCCAGTGCGTAACTGGTACTTATTTAATCGACCCCGAAAGGATGAAAGGCAAAGTCGACCTCGGCGGAATTTGAACTCAGAACGTAGCGGCAATTCCTAATACTATTTAATACTATAATACCTTAGGACAGTGAATGACTATGAGGGTCCCAGCCTCGTGCAAAATAATAACCAAAGGGATCTATTGGTAAAAACAAAAAGGGTTGGGAACCGCTGGCATATAAAAAAAAAGGGTCATTCACTTTATTGTCTACATAACCAAGTAGGTAGATTAGACGAGGAAGCGTCTACGTAGCCGTTCGATCGGCTAAAACTAACAACCACATCTCCCTCAAATCATAATACATGATGTATTAGTAGGCACCTGTTTTGAATTTTTGAGATCTTAGGTCTGTTGAAGAGAGCGCAAGTTAGGTGGGCAGGCCACCTTGTTCGAATGCCTGACACGTGGCTCCCCAAAGTGGACAGAAAAAGCGCTTCAAGGACGGACTCAGAACTTCACCTGGGAAACGCAGCACATGACCGCCCTGGCTGGCAAAGCTGCACCAAGAAGGGTGCCACCTCTTACGAACAGAACAAAGGTGTAAAAGAAACGTGAACTACGCAAATCCAGAGCTAACTGCTTGCCTTAATTTCCAGCAGTCTACCATTCCTTAACCTGCGGCACAGTATTCCGAGCACGCATCACAATGGCCCGATACACCCTGCCCCGGCTTCTTCTCCCATCTGATATTCTTGGTCATCGTCGACAATGACGAACGAACTAATATTAGGTAATAATAACATACCTCCAAGCAACATCATCACCAACAACTAAACTAAAAACTACCCAAATATTTCCATGTTAGAATGAGCGACTGTCGTTCTTGGGTTGAAAGAATTTATCGATTAACAATAAATATTCGCTGTTCTTTCCGGAATGTTACACGTGCATCAATGAATTCTGATGCTGGACTTTTGATACTAAAAGTCTTGTGACGAACGTGTAAATTTGTGAAAGCTACTTCTTATGTTATATTAAGAATTGACTATTTGGTCTTAGTTTACTCTCTAGGTGAAAGTCAATTATAGCTGCCCTTAGGAATATCTCATGACCCAGTCTAATTAATTTTCCCGGTCGTTGCAGTCTGTCCGTACGAAAGCTTCTGTTTAAAACTGTGTGTTCTTAGTGTTTGTCTTGTCACTTTTGTTACACTTGTAAAGGAAATTGTAATTATATTAATGCAATCCTTCTTCCTTCTCGATATGTTACGCATACATAAACATCTCGATATATAATACAAGAGTGAGCGAGGATCTGCGTATTTCTGTGTTTGACGAACTTTGTGTGCGTTTATCTGGCTGCTTGGATGTGAACATTTATCTGACTTCCATGTATGTATGTATGTATGTATGTATGTATGTATGTATGTATGTATGTTGTATTGTATGTATGTATGTATGTATGTGATGTTGTAGTGTGCATGTATGTATGTTTTAATATATATATATTATATTATAATATATCTATATATGTATATATTGTATGTATATATGTAGTGTATTAGTATGAGTATATATGTATTGTATGTATGTATATATATATATGTATGTATATGTATGTAGTAATTATATATATGTATGTATAATTTTGTTATATATGTATGTATGTATTATGTATGTATGTGTGTGGATGCATGTATGTATGTATGTATGTATGTATGTTGATGTGTGCAGTATATGTATATATATGTTGTATGTATGTATGTATGTGTATGTATGTATGTGTAGTAGTATGTTGTATGTATGTATGTATGTATGTATATATAATGTATGTATGTATGTATGTACGTATGTATGTATGTATATATGTATGTATGTATGCGTTTGTTCATATATCTCTGTGATATTGAAGTATACA